>NW_024501705.1:23792-25342 GCF_017590055.1 Onychostruthus taczanowskii | reverse complement strand
TGTCACCCCGGTGCCAGCCGTGCCCGGGCCAGCAGGTTCCTCTGGCAGCAGCCACCGGAAGCGGCGCTGCCACCGCGATGCCACCGCCGTGCCACAGCGATGTCGCAGCGGTGCCACCGCGGTGTCCCCAAGCGGGGCTGGCACCGACCCCTGCCCGCCCCCGGCGCGGGGGGCGCGGCCCTGGCCGGGGTCCCGCTGTCCCCGCGGGCCGTCCCCGCTGTCCCCGTTGTCGCCGCTGTCCCCGCGGGCCGTCCCCTTTGTCCCCGCTGTCCCCTTTGTCCCCGCTGTCCCCGCGGGCCGTCCCCTTTGTCCCCGTTGTCGCCGCTGTCCCCTCCCGGGCCGGATCCGGGCGGGAATTGCTGCGCCCTGACTCAGGCCGGGCCCAGCCGGAATTTCTAGCGATGTCGCAGCGGTGCCACCGCGGTGTCCCCAAGCGGGGCTGGCACCGACCCCTGCCCGCCCCCGGCGCGGGGGGCGCGGCCCTGGCCGGGGTCCCGCTGTCCCCGCGGGCCGTCCCCTTTGTCCCCGCTGTCCCCGCTGTCCCCGCGGGCCGTCCCCTTTGTCCCCGTTGTCGCCGCTGTCCCCTCCCGGGCCGGATCCGGGCGGGAATTGCTGCGCCCTGACTCAGGCCGGGCCCAGCCGGAATTTCTGCCCCGGCCGCCCCTCCCTGGCCGGGATCGCCGGGATCGCCGGTGCCGGTGCCATAAATCCGGGACAGGCACGGGACAGGCACGGGACAGCGCCGGGAGGGGACGGGACAGGCACCGGGACAGGGATGGAGCCGCTGGAGCTGCCCCGGGTAGGAACGGGTGGGATCGGGATCGCCGGTGCCGTAAATCCGGGACAGGACCGGGACAGGACCGGGAGGGGGCGGGACAGAGACCGGGACAGGGACCAGGACAGACACGGGACAGGGACAGGGACAGGGATGGAGCCGCTGGAGCTGCCCCGGGTAGGAACGGGTGGGATCGGGATCGCCGGTGCCGTAAATCCGGGACAGACACGGGACAGGACCGGGAGGGGGCGGGACAGGGACAGACACGGGACAGGGACAGACACGGGACAGGGACAGACATGAGACAGTGACAGGGACCGGGACAGGGATGGAGCCGCTGGAGCTGCCCCGGGTAGGAACGGGATGGGATCGGGATCGTCAGTGCCATAAATCCGGGACAGGCACGGGACAGGACCGGGAGGGGGCGGGACAGGGACAGACACGGGACAGGGACAGACACGGGACAGGGACAGACGCGGGACAGGGACAGACACGGGACAGGGATGGAGCCGCTGGAGCTGCCCCGGGTAGGAACGGGTGGGATCGGGATCGCCGGTGTCATAAATCCGGGACAGGCACGGGACAGGACCGGGACAGACACGGGACAGGGACAGACACGGGACAGGGACAGAGCCGCTGGAGCTGCCCCGGGTAGGAACGGGTGGGATCGGGATCGCCGGTGTCATAAATCCGGGACAGGCACGGGACAGACACGGGACAGGGACAGACACGGGACAGGGATGGAGCCGCTGGAGCTGCCCCGGGTAGGAACGGG
>NW_024501705.1:7468-23422 GCF_017590055.1 Onychostruthus taczanowskii | reverse complement strand
CGGGGCTGTCCCCAGAGATGTCCCCAGGGCTGTCCCCAGAGATGTCCCCAGGGCTGTCCCCAAGGTGTCCCCAGGATGTCCCCAAGGTGTCCCTAGGGCTGTCCCCAAGGTGTCCCTGTCCCCGCAGGGTTCCTGCTGTTCCTCGGGGCTGGGGCTGTCCCCAGGGTGTCCCCAGGGCTGTCCCCAGGGTGTCCCCAAAGTGTCCCCAGGATGTCCCCAAGGTGTCCCTGTCCCCGCAGGGTTCCTGCTGTTCCTCGGGGCTGTCCCTGGAGATGTCCCCCGGGCTGTCCCCGGGGATGTCCCCAGAGTTGTCCCCAGGAATGTCCCCAGGGTGTCCCCACGGTGTCCCTGTCCCCGCAGGGTTCCTGCTGTTCCTCGGGGCTGTCCCTGGAGATGTCCCCCGGGCTGTCCCCGGGGCTGTCCCCAGAGTTGTCCCCAGGAATGTCCCCAGGGTGTCCCCACGGTGTCCCTGTCCCCGCAGGGTTCCTGCTGTTCCTCGGGGCTGTCCCTGGAGATGTCCCCCGGGCTGTCCCCGGGGATGTCCCCAGGGGGGTGCGAGGAGAGCGAGGCCTGGCTGGGCCCGGGGGGCTCCCCCCGGCCGTGCCCCCACGGAGCCCCCGCCGAGGGAGCGGCCCCGGAGCTCCAAGGTACGTCCTGATCCCAAACCCCAAACCCCAATCCCAAACCCCAAATCCCTGATCCCCATCCCAAACCCCAAATCCTGATCCCAAACCCCAAACCCCAATCCCAAATCCCTGATCCCCATCCCAAACCCCAAACCCCAAATCCTGATCCCAAACCCCAAACCCCAAATCCCGATCCCAAATCCCTGATCCCCATCCCAAATCCTGGTCCCAAATTCTGATCCCAAATCCCAAATCCCAGATCCCGATTCCAAATCCTGGTTCCAAATCCTGATCCCAAACACCAAATCCCCAATCCCAAATCCCCGATGCCAATCCCAAATCCCTGATCCCAAATCCCAAATCCCCGATGCCAATGCCAAGTCCTGATCCCAAACCCCAAATCCACTTCCCAAATCCTAAATCCTGATCCCAAATACCAAATCCCCAATCCCAACGCCAATCCTGATCCCAAATCCGGAATCTCATCCCAATACCACACCCCAAATCCCATTCCAGAATCCCCCATGGAGAATGACCCCAAAACCCGATCAATCCCAATCCCAATCCCAATCCCAATCCAGAGCCCCCCACGGAGGATGACATCTACTGCCGCTGCCTGTCGCGCACCCTGTGCCACACGGCCACGCCGGTCACCGTCGGCTTCTACGCGCCCTGCGGCCACCGCCTGGAGTCCCTGCTGGACAAGGTCACCGGTGGGTCGGGAATTCGGGAATCCGGGAATTCGGGAATTCGGGAATTTGGGAATTGGGAGCAGCGGATTTGGGGTTTTCTGTGCCTGGGGGTGTTTCCTGAAGGTCTGGGGTCTCAGCGCAGTCCCAAATTCCAGCCCAATCCTCAATTCAACACCAAATTCCATCCCCCAGTCCCAAATTCCCATCCCAGTCCCAAATTCCATCCCAAATCCCAAAACATATCTCAGTCCCAAATCCCATCCCAGTCCCAAATTCCATCCCAGTCCCAAATTCCATCCCAAATCCCAAAACATATCTCAGTCCCAAATTCCATCCCCAGTCCCAAATCCCATCCCAGTTCCAAATTCCATCCCCAGTCCCAAATCCCATCCCAGTCCCAAATTCCATCCCAAATCCCAAAACATATCTAAGTCCCAAATCCCATCCCAGTCCCAAATCCCATCCCAGTCTCAAATCCCATCCCAGTTCCAAATTCCATCCCAGTCCCAAATTCCATCCCAAATCCCAAAACATATCTGAGTCCCAAATTCCATCCCAAATCCCAAATCCCATCCCAGTTCCAAATTCCATCCCCAGTCCCAAATTCCATCCCAAATCCCATCCCAGTCCCAAATCCCATCCCAGTCCCAAATCTCACCCCAAATCCCATCCCATCCAACCCAACGCCATCCCAACCCCAAATCCCATCCCAAATCCCAAATCCTACTCCAAAACCCAAATCCCACCCCAAAAATCACCTCCAACCCCAAGTCTCGTCCCAAACCCCAAATCCCATCCCAGTCCCAAATTCCCATCCCCAATCCCATTTCTCCTCCCATTTTTGGTGTCCCCCACTCCAATCAAATCCCACTTCCCATACCAAATCCCACCTCACCCAATCCCAAATCCCAAACCCCATCCAACCCAACCCAACCCAACCCCATCCCAAACCCCAAATCCATCCCCAAGCCTTCTACGAGCCCTGGAGCTCCATCCCATCCACACACCCTGATCCCAAATCCCAAATCCCAACTCATCCCATGCATTCCGTCTCAAAAGTAACTCAACCCAACCCAACTCAACCCAATCCAACTCAACCCAACTCAATACGATCCAACAACTCAACCCAACCCAAACCAACTCAACCCAACCCAACCCAACTCAACCCAACCCTACCCAACTCAACCCAACCCTATCCAATCTCACCCACCCCAAACACCAAATCCAACCCCAAAAACCACCCCAAACCCCAACCCCCAACCCCCACTCTTGTTGCCAGCCTTCATGCGGGAGGAGATGGCCCAACGCGAAGCCGCCGAGCTGCGCCGGGGCCACCGCAAGCCGCGCAGCCCCCACGGCTGGGGCCTGCTGGAGGCCCTGTGGCTCCTGGCCTTCTACGAGCCCGTGGTGACCGAGGGCCACCTTCGGAGGAAGAACCTGGAGTTCATCTTCATCCGCTTCAGCGCCTGGGAGTTCGCCGGCTGCGACAAGCTCTGGGCCGGGCTGGTGACCACGCTGTGCCACCACGTCCGGCAGCACTTCGGCGCCTTGCCGCTCAGCGTCTTCCACGTGCTGGGCTCGCGGCCGCGCTTCGCCTCCGGCTTCTCGCAGCGCGAGTGGGTCCTGAAGAAAGGGACCTGCCTGCGGCTCTGGGGGCTGCTGCTGGTGCTGGCCGTGGGCATCGCCATCCTCCTGGTGGCCCTGCTGGTGCCGGGCATCAAGGACCACCACGCCCTCAAGGTGGTGGGCAGCGCTGCGGCCTCGCTGTCGGGCTCCTCGCTGGTGCTGGGCGCCTTGTCCATCCTCAAGAACTTCCTGGTCAGCGAGAAGAAGAAGATCGAGCGCTTGACCAACAGCGACAGGTTCGCCGGGCAGTTGGGTTTCATGAGCAAGATCCGCGATGAGGTGGAGGTCTTGGTGGATTATTTGGCTTTCATGGAAGTCTTCGAGCGCCGGCGGCTCCGCGTGGTGCTGGAGATCACCAGCCTGGACCTCTGCTACCCGGAGAAAGTGGCCGGAGTCTTCAACGCCATGGCCACGCTGCTGTCGGACGCCAACGCGCCCTTCATCTTCCTGCTGGCCGTGGACCCCAGCGTCATCGTGCCGTGCCTGGAGCAGACGGGCTGCATGAAGGGGCTGGCGGACAACGGCTACCTGTACCTGAACCGCGCCGTCACGCTGCCCTTCTCCATCCCCGAGATGGGCGCCCGCTCCCGCCTGCGCAGCGTGGCCGCCGCCATCCAGACGCGCGAGGACCTCATGTACCGCATCATCGCCGGCAACGTCGCCAAAACCCGCGGCGGCTGCTGCGGCGGCGGCGGCGTTCCGGAGGCGCCCAGCTGGAAGGAGGCGGATTCCGAGGCGGTGGCGTGGATCCACGAGGCGTTCCGGTGCCTCCACGACGGTTGCGACGTTTTGAGCCGCTACCTGCCGGAGAACGGCGCCAACGTCCGGCGCATCGTCAACACCATCCCCATCACGCTGCGGCTGCTGCTGCACCGCCCTGGGTGGTGCTGGCCGACCGCTGGCCCTGCCGCCTCAGCTGGACGCTGCAGTGCCTGGAGGACGCCGGGCAGGGCGCGGCGGCGCCGGGCGGCTCGGGGAAATCGCTCTGGAGCGTCTTCCAGGAGCACGCCGGCGAGCTGAGCGCGCTGCGGCAGCCGCTGGGCAAGGTGCTGAGCCTGGACGGCGACCCCGAGCTCTTCCAGGCCTTCCTGGCGCGGGATTTCCCCTTCGGCGCCGGCGAGGCGCGGCAGCTGCTCGGCGTCACCGTCAACCTGGACCATTCCATCCGGCAGCAGATGGGGCTGCTGCGGGCGCTGGCGCGGCTGGGCAGGGCTGCGCCCGTGTCCCGAGGGGTGCAGTGCCCCGGCGCCCGGTGAGCCCCGCCGGGAACGGGGTTTGGGGTCGGGATTTGGGGATTTGGGGTCGGGATTTGGGGATTTGGGGTTGGGATTTGGGGATTTGGGGATTTGGGGTCGGGATTTGGGATTTGGGATTGGGATTGGCACTGGCAGCAGATGGGGCTGCTGCGGGCACTGGGCAGGGCCGCGCCCGTGTCCCGAGGGATGCAGTGCCCCGGCGCCCGGTGAGCCCCGCTGGGAACGGAGTTTGGGATCGGGATTTGGGGATATTTGGGGATTTGGGGTCGGGATTTGGGGTCGGGATTTGGGATTAGCATTGGCAGCAGATGGGGCTGCTATGGGCGCTGGGCAGGGCCACGCTGGTGTCCCACGGGGTGCAGTGCCCCAGCGCCCGGTGAGCCCCACCGGGAACGGGGTTTGGGATCGGGATTTGGGGATTTGGGGTCGGGATTTGGGGATTTGGGGTCGGGATTTGGGGATTTGGGATCGGGAATGGCATCGGTATTTGGAATGGCATCAGGATTCGGGATTGGCATCAGGATTGGGGATTGGGAATGGTATCGGGATTTGGGAATGGCATCAGGAGCAAGATTTGTGACTTGGGATCAGGAATGGCACCGGGATTTGGAATGGCACTGGGATTTGGGATTGGCATCAGGATTTGGGATCAGGAATGGCATCGGGATTTGGGGTCGGGATTTGGGGATTTGGGATCGGGAATGGCATCGGTATTTGGAATGGCATCAGGATTCGGGATTGGCATCAGGATTGGGGGTTGGGATTGGTATCAGGATTTGGGAATGGCACTGGGATTGGGATTGGCATCAGGATTTGGGATCAGGAATGGCACCGGGATTTGGAATGGCACTGGGATTTGGGATTGGCATCAGGATTTGGGATCAGGAATGGCATCGGGATTTGGAATGGCACTGGGATTGGGATTGGCATCAGGATTTGGGATCAGGAATGGCACCGGGATTTGGAACAGCACTGGGATTTGGGATTGGCATCAGGATTTGGGATCAGGAATGGCATCGGGATTTGGAACGGCATCGGGATTTGGGATCAGGAATGGCACCGGGATTTGGAATGGCACTGGGATTTGGGATTGGCATCAGGATTTGGGATCAGGAATGGCACCGGGATTTGGAACAGCACTGGGATTTGGGATTGGCATTGGGATTTGGGATCAGGAATGGCACCGGGATTTGGAATGGCACTGGGATTGGGATTGGCATTGGGATTTGGGATTGGCATCAGGATTGGGGGTTGGGAATGGCATCAGGATTTGGGAATGGCATCAGGATCAAGATTTGTGACTTGGGATCAGGAATGGCACTGGGATTTGGAATGGCACTGGGATTGGAATGGCATTGGGATTTGGGATTGGCATCGGGATTGGGGATTCGGATCAAGATCCAGATTTGTGATTTGGGATCAGGAATGGCATCAAGATTTGGGATCGGGATTTGGGATCTGGGATGGGAACTGGCACTGGGATTCGGGATCAGGAACGACATCGGGATTTGGGAATGGGATCAGGATTTGGGATCAGGAATGACATCGGGATTTGGGAATGGGGTCGGGATTTGGGATCAGGAATGACATCGGGATTTGGGAATGGGATCGGGATTTGGGATCAGGAATGACATCGGGATTTGGGAATGGGATCAGGATTTGGGATCAGGAATGACATCGGGATTTGGGAATGGGATCAGGATTTGGGATCAGGAATGACATCGGGATTTGGGATCAGGACTTGGGATTGGCATCAGGCATGGGATCAGGATGTGGGACTGGGGATTTGGGATTGGCATTGGGATTTGGGATTTAGGATCAGCATTTGGGATCGAGATTGGGATCAGGACACCACCGAGGGCAGGGTGAGCTCCTGGAGGATTTGGGGATCTTTTTAGGGGAACGGGAATTGGGAATTCTGGGGATTTATCCCAGAATTGTGATCCTGGAGATGCTGGAGGGGACTGAGGAGATCCAGGGGGAATTCCTGGGTTTTATTCCTGTTTTTTGGAGATGTTGGATGGGTTTGGGATGATATAAAGGGAATTTATTGGTTTTATTCCCAGTTTTTGTCACTGGGAGATGCTGGAGGAGACTGGGATTGGGAATTCCAGGGTTTTGATCCCAGATTTTGGAGGTGCTGGAGGGGACTGGGATGATCCAGAGAAAATTCCAGGGGTTTTATTCCCAGTTTTCGGGACTGGGAAATGCTTGGAGGGGACTGGGACGATCCAGGGGTATCCCAAGGATCCTGGAATCCGAGGGAATTTTGATCCCTCCACCCTGAGACATTTTTGGGATCTCTTCCCAAAACTTGGGTTCTTTTGGGAGGGAAAATCGGGAAGGAAAATTGGGAAAATCCTCACAAAAAAAGGCCCAAATCTGAGCCATTCCCAAACTCCATCCCACCCGGAATTCCCAGGAAAACCCCCCAGGATCATCCCCCAATAAAGAAACTTCCACCCCCGGCTCTGTATTTTGGGATTTTTTCCCCCCCACAAATCCATGAATTCCCAAAATCCTGGAATTGTGGGATGAGCCCCCAAAAAGAGGGCGGGTGACGAATGCAGAATTCCTTTAATTAGAAAACAGCCGTTAACAAAAATTCCACCACGGGGAAAAACGAGGGGGGGAAAAAAACCCAAAAAAACCGGGAAAAGACAGAAAAAAAAAACAAACCCCAAACCCAGGAAACACCAGCGAAAATTCCCGGTCGGAATATTGGGAATATCCCCCCGGAATTCCAATCCCCCTCCCCCCCGCAGCTCCCTGAAAGATTTTATTGCACTTAAGAAAGAAAAGCGACCCCCGGGAATTCCCAGGGAATTCCGGGAATTCCGGGCTGGGAAATCCCCGCTGGAATTTCCCCTCCCCCACACCTCTGGAAATTTGGGATGGCCGAGGAATTCCAGCCCCTCCCTCCTCCCCTTTTCCACCTTCCCCGTTTTCCCGGGAATTCTGCGGCTGGTGATAAATAGAGACGGGGAAAAAAGGGGGAAAAACCAGAAAAAAAGGGGGAAAAAAAACCGGGATAAAATTCCCAAAGAAACCAAAACCACCGGAAAGGAAGGGAAATTAAAAATAAATAAAGCGTGGGGGGGCCGCGGGAGCAGCCCATCCCGGGATTTTTTTTAGGGACGGAATTCCCAAATTCCCGCCGCTCCAGCCACTCCCGCTCCCTGTAGTGTCGCCGGATCCCGCCGGGAATGACCCCGGGAATTCCCGGGAGATCAGGAAGGTCCCGGCTCCTTCCCTGCCCCCTCGGAGGCGGGAAAAGTCAGGAGAAATCGGGAAAAAAAAAAAAAAAATTCCGTTGTTTTTTTTTGTTGTTTTTTTTTTTTTTGCGTGTTTCGCGTTTTTCTTTTCCCAAGAAAAGTCCCGAAATTCCCGAGGTTTGGTTGGAATCTTGTGCGGAGTTGGGGAGAGGGGGAAAGCTCCGGAGCCTCCCCCTCCAGGACCTGTGGGAAGAGCGGGATGGCTGCAATTCCCTGCAATTCCCAGAAATAATTCCCAGAAATTCCCTGGAATTGCCAGGCCCGGGAAGAGCCGGAATTCCGGGATTTTTTTCCCGGGCTCACCTGCGGTCACAGCGGCTCCGGAGCCGTGTCCTGGCTGGCCTCCAGGAGCAGCTCCTGCAGCTCCTGCTCGTTCCGGGAGCAGCTCAGCTCTGCGGGGACGGAGCGCGGAACGTTCCGGAACCGGCCCCGCAATTCCAGGCATTCGGGAATTCCCTGCTCCTTTCCCTTTTTTCTGGTTCCCAACCCAAGGATTTGGGATTTTCCTGCTCATTCCCCGTTTCTTCCTCTTCTTAACCCAAGGATTTGGGATTTCCCTGCTCCTTTCCCATTTTTTCCTCTTCCCAACCCAAGGATTTGGGATTTTCCTGTTCCTTTCCCATTTTTTCCTCTTCCCAACCCAAGGATTTGGCAGTTTCCTGCTCCTTTCCCGTTTCTTCCTCTTCTTAACCCAAGGATTTGGGATTTTCCTGTTCCTTTCCCATTTTTTCCTCTTCCCAACCCAAGGATTTGGCAGTTTCCTGCTCCTTTCCCGTTTCTTCCTCTTCTTAACCCAAGGATTTGGGATTTTCCTGTTCCTTTCCCATTTTTTCCTCTTCCCAACCCAAGGATTTGGCAGTTTCCTGCTCCTTTCCCGTTTCTTCCTCTTCTTAACCCAAGGATTTGGGATTTTCCTGTTCCTTTCCCATTTTTTCCTCTTCCCAACCCAAGGATTTGGCAGTTTCCTGCTCCTTTCCCGTTTCTTCCTCTTCTTAACCCAAGGATTTGGGATTTCCCTGCTCCTTTCCCATTTTTTTCAGCTCTTTTCCCAGTTTTTCACCCCAATTCCTGTGGCATTCCCAGTTTTTCCTGTTCCCAACCCCGGGATTTGGGATTTTCCTGCTCCTTTCCCAGTTTTTCTCCCCAATTCCTGCTCCTTTCCTGTTTTTCCACCCCAATTCCAGCTCCATTCCCAGTTTTTCCTGTTCCCAACCCCGGGATTTGGGATTTTCCTGCTCCTTTCCTGTTTTTCCTCCCCAATTCCAGCTCCATTCCCAGTTTTACACCCCAATTCCAAACTCCCGGGAATGCCCCGAGCCTGGAACTCCCTCTGGAATTTGGGATCTCAGAACCCTCAGAAATCTGGGAATTTGGGATCTCAGAACCCTCAGAAATCTGGAAATTTGGGGATTTGGGATCCCAGAACTACCGGGAATGCCCCAAGCCTGGGAACGCCCTCTGGAATTTGGGAATTCGGGAATTTGGGATCTCAGCACCCCCAGAAATCCGGGATCCCAGAACTCCTGGGAATGCCCCGAGCCTGGAACTCCGTCTGGAATTTGGGATCTCAGAGCCCTCAGAAATCTCGGGAATTCAGGAATTTGGGATCTCAGTACCCCCAGAAATCCGGGAATTCAGGAATTTGGGATCTCAGAGCCCCCAGAAATCCGGGAATTAAGGAATTTGGAATCTCAGAACCCCCAGAAATCCAAGAATTCAGGAATTTGGGATCTCAGAACCCCCAGAAATCCGGGATCCCAGAACTCCCGGGAATGCCCCGAGCCCTCTGGAATTTGGGAATTTTGGGGATCTCACCGTGCTCGGCCGCGCACATTCCCGATTTCCCGTCGCCCTCCGGGCCCGGCTCCGGCAGCGCCCGGGCGAAATCCGCCTTGAGCCCGTTGGGAAGAGGAGAATCCCGGGAGGGGCTCCCACAGGGAATTCCCTCGGAGGCGCCGGCCCGGCGCGGCCGCAGATCGGGAACGGCCCCGGATCTGTCGGGAACAGCCCCGGATCCGTCGGGAACGGCTCCAAATCCGTCAGGAACGGCTCCAAATCCATCGGGAACGGCTCCAAATCCATCGGGAACGGCCCCGGATCCGTCGGGAACGGCTCCAAATCCATCGGGAACGGCCCCGGATCCATCAGGAACAACCCCAGATCCACCAGGAACGGCCCCGGATCCGGCAGGAACAGCGTTGGATCCATCGGAAATGGCCCCCAATCCATCGGGAACAACCCCAGATCCACCGGGAACGGCACCAAATCCGTCGGGAACAACGCTGGATCCGACGGGAACGGCTCCAGATCCATCGGGAATGGTGCTGGGCGTGACAGGAACGGCTCCAGATCCATCGGGAATTGTCCCGGATCCATCGGGAACGGAGCTGGATCCGACGGGAACAACCTCGGATCCATCAGGAACGGCTCCAGGTCCATCGGAAATTGTCCCAGATCCATCGGGAACAGCGCCAGATCTGTCGGGAACGCTCCTGGATCCTTCAGGAAAAGTCTCAAATCCATCGGGAATGGCACCGGATCCCTCAGGAGCGTCTCCAGATCCCTCAGGAACGGCTCCAGATCCCTTGGGAACAGTCCCAGATTCCTCTGGAACGACCCCGGATCCCTCGGGAACGGTCCCAGATTCCTTGGGAATGACCCCGGATCCCTCAGGAACGGTCGCAGGTTCCTTGGGAATGACCCCGGATCCCTCAGGAACGGTCGCAGGTTCCTTGGGAATGATCCTGGATCCCTCGGGAACAGTCCCAGATTCCTTGGGAATGACCCCGGATCCCTCAGGAACGGTCCCAGGTTCCTTGGGAATGACCCCGGATCCCTCGGGAACGACCCCGGATCCCTCGGGAACGTTCTCCACCCGCGTCACCACGAAGATCTTGCGGCCTCTGCCGGGGCTGGAGATGGAAATCCTGCGCTCGCCATTCCCGGAATTCCCGGAATTCCCAGATTCCACAACCTCCCTCGAGTCCTTCCCATCCTCCTCCTCCTCCTCCTCCTCCTCCGTGTCCGAGCTGGAATCGCCGGCCGGGGCGGCGTCGCCGTTCTCCTCCGGGGCGGGGGAAGCGCCGGCGGGAATTCCTCCGGGAATTATTCCGGGCCCTCGGGAACGACCCCGGATCCCTCGGGAACGGTCCCAGATTCCTTTGGAATGACCCCGGATCCCTCGGGAACGGTCCCAGGTTCCTTGGGAATGACCCCGGATCCCTCGGGAACGACCCCGGATCCCTCGGGAACGGTCCCAGGTTCCTTGGGAATGATCCTGGATCCCTCGGGAACAGTCCCAGATTCCTTGGGAATGACCCCGGATCCCTCGGGAACGACCCCGGATCCCTCGGGAACGACCCCGGATCCCTCGGGAACAGCCTCGGATCCCTCGGGAATGTTCTCCACCCGCGTCACCACGAAGATCTTGCGGCCTCTGCCGGGGCTGGAGATGGAAATCCTGCGCTCGCCATTCCCGGAATTCCCGGAATTCCCAGATTCCACAACCTCCCTCGAGTCCTTACCATCCTCCTCCTCCTCCTCCTCCTCCGTGTCCGAGCTGGAATCGCCGGCCGGGGCGGCGTCGCCGTTCTCCTCCGGGGCGGGGGAAGCGCCGGCGGGAATTCCTCCGGGAATTATTCCGGGAATTCCGGGCTCGGGATCGCTGCCGGAGATCTCGGGCATGGAGGCCGAGTGCTGGAGCTGCTGCTCCTTCTCCTCCTTCTCCTTGGCCAGGATGAAATTCCGCTTGCAGCCGTTCTGGATCTCGGCCAGCAGCGCCTTCTGCGTCTCCAGGAAGCTCTTGACCTGCGCGGAAAAATCCGGGAATGGCGGGAAAATCCCGGGAAAACCCCTCGGGAACCGCGGTTTGAGGGCTGGTGGAGCTGGCCCTTTAAGAGACGGGGTTTTGGGATGGGAATTGGGGAATTTTGGGGTTTTTCCCAAGTTTTTTGGGGGGGTTTCGGATTGGGATTTGTTGGAGAATGGAGATTCGCAGAATTCCCAGAATTCCCGCTGGGAATTGGGGAAATCCAGAGGATCCGGCCTCAAAAATGGATTCTTGCCGCTGGGAAAAGACCCCAAAAATGTGGGAATTGCATCTTGGAGATTCCCAAAATTCCCGGAGCTGGGAATGATCCATTAGCCCCAAAACCCCCCCAGGGGTCAATTCCCAGGAAAATTTGGCAAATCCAAGGAAAAACCTGGAAAATCCACCAGGAACCAAAATCCCAAATCCCCGACTCCCACCACCTCAGGTGCCATTTCCCGCTCCGGAATGCTTCGGAATCCCAGGGATTTTTGGGGAATTCCTGGAATTTTTTGGGAATTTCACTAATTTTTTGGTAATTTCAGAAATTTTTTGGGAATCCCATGGATTTTTGGGAATTCCAGGCCACACCACCTCCTCCCTGAGCTCGTGCCCAAACCCCAAATCCCAACGCCTCAGGCGCCATTTCCCGCTCCGGGAACAGCCCCAGAACTGCGGGGATTTTTGGGGAATTCCTGGAATTTTTTGGGAATTTCACTAATTTTTTGGTAATTTCAGAAATTTTTTGGGAATCCCATGGATTTTTGGGAATTCCAGGCCACACCACCTCCTCCCTGAGCTCACCTTCAAACCCCAATCAATTCCCAGGAAAATTTGGCAAATCCAAGGAAAAACCTGGAAAATCCACCAGGAACCAAAATCCCAAATCCCCGACTCCCACCACCTCAGGAGCCATTTCCCGCTCCGGAATGCTTCGGAATCCCAGGGATTTTTGGGGAATTTTGGGAAATCTTCCAGGAATTTTGGGAAGTTTTTCTGAGTGCCATGAATTTTTGGGAATTTTGGGAATTCCGGGCCACGCCACCTCCTCCTTGAGCTCACACTCAAACCCCAAATTCCAACGCCTCAGGTGCTGTTCCCAGCTCTAGGAACGCCCCAGAACCGCGGGGATTTTTGGAGAATTCCGGGAATTTTGGGAAAATTTTGGGAATTTCATGGATTTTTGGGAATTCCAGGCCACACCAGCTCCTCCCTGAGCTTGTGCCCAATCCGCAAATCCCAACGCCTCAGGCGCCGTTTCCCGCTCCGGGAACGCCCCAGAACCGCAGGGATTTTTGGGGAATTCCGGAAATTTTTTGGTAATTCTGGGAAAATTTTGGGAATCCCATAGATTTCTGGGAATTCCAGGCCACACCACCTCCTCCTTGGGCTCCATGAATTTTTGGGAATTTTGGGAATTCCGGGCCACGCCACCTCCTCCTTGAGCTCACACTCAAACCCCAAATTCCAACGCCTCAGGTGCTGTTCCCAGCTCTGGGAACGCCCCAGAACCGCGGGGATTTTTGGAGAATTCCGGGAATTTTGGGAAAATTTTGGGAATTTCATGGATTTTTGGGAATTCCAGGCCACACCACCTCCTCCCTGAGCTCACCTTCAAACCCCAAATTCCAACGCCTCAGGCGCCGTTTCCCGCTCTGGGAACGCCCCATAACCGCGAGGATTTTTGGGGAATTCCGGGAATTTTTTGGGAATTTCATGAATTTTTTGGTAATTTCAGAAATTTTTTGGGAATCCCATGGATTTTTGGGAATTCCAGGCCACACCACCTCCTCCCTGAGTTCACCTTCAAACCCCAAATTCCCACGCCTCAGGCGCCGTTTCCCGCTCTGGGAACGCCCCATACCCGCGAGGATTTTTGGGGAATTCCTGGAATTTTTTGGGAATTCTGGGAAAATTTTGGGACTCCCATAGATTTCTGGGAATTCCAGGCCACACCACCTCCTCCCTGAGCTCACCTTCAAACCCCAAATTCCAACGCCTCAGGCGCCGTTTCCCGCTCCAGGAAAGCCCCAGAACCGCGGGGATTTTTGGGGAATTCCGGAAATTTTTTGGTAATTCTGGGAAAATTTTGGGAATCCCATAGATTTCTGGGAATTCCAGGCCACACCACCTCCTCCTTGGGCTCACACTCAAACCCCAAATTCCTTGTTTTGTTTCTGTTCCCACCAGAGAGCTCAGTCTGCCAAGCTCAAGCAAACTGAGGTCTGAGGCTGTGGTTGCCCTCACCCAAGTCCCACAGTCAGGACTTTTCCCCATCTCAATACATTCTCTTTTCTCCATTCAGTTCTGCCATCTCTTCACTCACCAGTTTCACCACCTGCTGCACAACTCCTCCGGAGCACCTTGTCCTTAATCCTCAAATCCTTTCTATCCTTTGCCCTTAATTCTCTCCCATATTAAACTAGCTGATTTCTTCCAAAAGGCAACATATGTAATTTTATTACATCTGCCACCTTTTCTCAGCTTGTTTTCTTATCCCTTTTCTCACCCTACAGCATTTTGTTCCTTCTCCTAACTAGCCCTTTATTCACTTGCATTTCCCTTCTATTTTCCAATTCCCTGGGAGTCATTTTCATCACTCTCACATATTCTTCTCTATTGTTTTTTGCCATTTTCATCCCGGCTTGGAGACGCTTGGGGAGGAAACACTAGACACACTACATTATATCCAAAAGAGGATACTATAACAATTTTACAGTTAGAAATAATCAGCATTTAAGAAATCCTGGAATTCATGTTGCCTTGCAGGAATGTATTAAGATAGTCAGGTTTCGTGATTACATCTATTTTTACCATATTACTAAAGTCTATATTAAAATACAATTTAAATCTATCTTTGACTTCTTTTGCTTTTATCTATTCATCACACTTGCTTTCAACCCTCTCTTAAAGCCTTACTCATACTTCTCTTTGAAACAGGCAGAAAGTACCTGTAAATCCAATAACTTGAATTACAGAAAAGGTTATTTACTTCCCTCTTAGCAGCTATGTGCACCATTAAGAAAAAAAAAAAAAGGCTTTTTTATTTAAAAATATTGGGTTAAATAACTCAAAATTTGATAACCATAGCATGGACTAGATTCCATCTGGCTAAAGGAAGAACAGACATGGCCTATGCAACAAATGCTATAGAAGTTACTCACATTCACTGGCTACTTTGGATTTAAAGCTCCATCTCAGCCTTAATAGTAAAGTAAAACAGACATATAACATATAGATAACATACATAGTCAGTCATACAGGGCACACCTGTAAGCTGCAAGAATTTCATGGATTTTTGGGAATTCCAGGCCACACCACCTCCTCCCTGAGCTCACCTTCAAACCCCAAATTCCAACGCCTCAGGCGCCGTTTCCCGCTCCAGGAAAGCCCCAGAACCGCGGGGATTTTTGGGGAATTCCTGAAATTTTTTGGTAATTCTGGGAAAACTTTGGGAATCCCGTGGATTTTTGGGAATTCCAGGCCACGCCACCTCCTCCTTGGCCTCGCCCTCAAACCCCAAACCCCCAACACCTCAGGCGCCGTTTCCCGCTCCGGGAAAGCCCCAGAACCATGGGGATTTTTGGGGAATTCCAGAAATTTTTTGGGAAAGTCATTAATTCTTTGGTAATCTCAGAAATTTTTTGGGAATCCCATGGATTTTTGGGAATTCCAGGCCACACCACCTCCTCCCTGAGCTCGTCTCAAACCCCAAATCCCAACGCCTCAGGTGCTGTTTCCTGCTCCAGGAACGCCCCAGAACCGTGGGGATTTTTGGGGAATTCCTGGAATTTTGGGAAAATTTTGTGAATTTCATGGATTTTTGGGAATTCCAGGCCACACCAGCTCCTCCCTGAGCTCGTCTCAAACCCCAAATCCCAACGCCTCAGGTGCTGTTTCCTGCTCCAGGAACGCCCCAGAACCGTGGGGATTTTTGGGGAATTCCTGGAATTTTGGGAAAATTTTGTGAATTTCATGGATTTTTGGGAATTCCAGGCCACACCAGCTCCTCCCTGAGCTCGTCTCAAACCCCAAATCCCAACGCCTCAGGTGCTGTTTCCTGCTCCAGGAACGCCCCAGAACCGTGGGGATTTTTGGGGAATTCCTGGAATTTTGGGAAAATTTTGTGAATTTCATGGATTTTTGGGAATTCCAGGCCACACCACCTCCTCCCTGAGCTCATGCCCAAACCCCAAATCCCAACGCCTCAGGCGCCGTTTCCCGCTCCGGGAACGCCCCAGAACCGCGGGGATTTTTGGGGAATTCCTGAAATTTTTTGGTAATTCTGGGAAAATTTTGGGAATCCTGTGGATTTTTGGGAATTCCAGGCCACACCACCTCCTCCTTGAGCTCACCCTCAAACCCTAAACCCCAAACCCCAACACCTCAGGCGCTAGGAACGCCCCAGAACCGCGGGGATTTTTTCTGGTGGGAATTGCGCGGAATTTTCCGGTAATTCCCGGGGGTTTTTTTTTGGGAATTTGGGGACGCACCGCCTCCTTCTTGGGCTCGCGGTCGAGGTCGAGGCGCAGCAGGGAGTGGTTGACGCGCAGGGCCAGCGACAGCGCCATCAGCCCCCCGGTCTTGATGTCGTTCTCGCGCAGGTCCAGGCGCAGCAGCCGCGGGCTCTCGGCCACGAACTCGGCCACGGCCACGGCCCCTGGGGGGGAA
>NW_024501705.1:3380-7385 GCF_017590055.1 Onychostruthus taczanowskii | reverse complement strand
GGGAAATCTGGGGGTTTGGGGGGGAAATCTGGGAGTTTGGGGGGAAATCTGGGGGTTTGAGGGGGAAATACAGGAATTTGGGGGGAAATCTGGGAATTTGGGGGGGAAATGAAGGAGTTTGGGGGGAAATACGGGAGTTTGGGGAGAAATCTGGGAATTTTGGGGGGGAAAACAGGAATTGGGGGGAAATCTGGGAGTTTGGGGGGAAAAATGGGAATTTGGGGGGGCAATACGGGAATTTGGGGGGAAATATGGGGGTTTGGGGGAAATACGGGAGTTTGGGGGGGAAATCTGGGAGTTTGGGGGGAAAAATCCTGGGAAATCCTGGGAATTTGGGGAGAAAAAAATCCTGGGAAGTCCTGGGAATTGTGGGGAATTCTAGGGAATTGGGTAAAAAGCTTGCCCATCAAAACTTTCCCAAGCCCACCCTCAACCTTTCCCAAACCCATTCCACCTTTCCCAAGCCCATCCCAACTTTCCCAACCCCATCCCAACTTTCCCGAGCCCCTCCCAACTCTCCCAAGTCCCATCCCAAATTCCCAAGCCCACCCCAACTCTCCCAACCCCACCCCAACTTTCCCGAGCCCATCTCAAATTCCCGAGCCCATCCCAACTTTCCCAAGCCCAACTTTCCCAAGCCCAACTTTCCCAAGCCCAACTTGAGTTTCCCAAGCGCATCCCAACATTCCCAAGCCCAACTTTCCCAAGCCCAACTTGAGTTTCCCAAGCCCATCCCAAATTCCCAAGCCCATCCCAACTTTCCTGAGCCCCTCCCAACTCTCCCGACCCCACCCCAAATTCCCGAGCCCATCCCAACCTTCTCAAGCCCATCCCAACTTTCCCAAGCCCATCCCAACTTTCCCAAGCCCAACTTTCCCAAGCCCAACTTGAGTTTCCCAAACCCATCCCAAATTCCCGAGCCCATCCCAACTTTCCCAAGCCCAACTTTCCCAAGCCCAACTTGAGTTTCCCAAGCCCACCCCAACCTTCCCAAGCCCATCCCAAATTCCCGACCCCCTCCCAACTCTCCCGAGCCCGCCCGGAATTCCTCGGGACGGCGTTCCCGGGACCTTCGCAGGTGAGCTTGGTGCAGGCCAGGCCCAGGCGCAGCACGGAGCGGTTCCCGATCAATCCGTTCTTCAGGTTCCGCACGCCCTCGTTCCCCACCGCGTTGTGGCCCAGGTTCAGCGTCTCCAGGCTCTGCGTGTGCGGCTGGGAACACGGGAAAAGCCATGGGAATTCAGGGAAAATCCATGGGAAAAGCCATGGGAAAGCCATGGAAGCTCGGCACGCCCTCGTTCCCCACCGCGTTGTGGCCCAGGTTCAGCGTGTGCGGCTGGGAACACGGGAAAAGCCATGGGAAAAGCCATGGGAAAATCCATGGGAAAGCCATGGGAAAGCCATGGGAAAAGCCATGGGAATTCAGGGAAAAATGGGAAAAGCCATGGGAAAGCCATGGGAAAATCCATGGAAAAGCCATGGGAAAAGCCACAGGAAAGCCATGGGAATTCAGGGAAAAACGACAAAAGCCATGGGAAAGTCATGGGGATACAAGGAAAAATGGGAAAAGCCATGGAAAAGCCATGGGGATCCATGGAAAAGCCATGGGAATATCTACGGAAAAGCCATGGGAAAATCAATGGGAAAATCCATGGGAACATCCATGGGAAAATCTAGGGAAAATGCTTGGGAATATCTATGGGAAAATCCACGGAAAATCAATGGGGAAATCCATGGGAAAAATGGGAAAATCCATAGGAAAATCCATGGGGAAATTCATGGGAAAATCCATGGGAAAAATGAGAAAATCCATGGGAAAATGAGAAAATCCATGGGAAAGCAAGGGAAAACGAATGGAAATTCCATGAAAATCCACGGAAATCAGGAAATCCATGGAAAACTGATGGAAAAGCCATGGAAATCCAATGGAAAACTAAGCGGAATCCATGGAAATCCACGGCAAACTCACGGAAAACCAACAAAAACCGAAGGAAATCCACGGAAAAGCCACGGAAAACACTTGGAGAACCAACGGAAACCAATGGAAAGCCACGGATAATCCATGGAAATTGATGGAAAATTAATGGAAAACACATGGGAAACGCATGGAAAATCAATGGAAAATGATGGAAAAGCCATGGAAAACCCACGGAAACCAATAGAATTCCAAGGAAAATCCATAGAAAAACCATGGAAAAGCCATGGAAACCAATAGAATTCCCAGGAAAATCCATGGAAAACCCAAGGAAAACCAATGAAAACCATGGAAAACCCATGGAAAATCCATGGAAAACACATCAAAAACCAATGGAAAACCATGGAAAACCCATGGAGAACCAACGGAAACCATCGAAAAACACATGGAAATCAACAGAAAACCATGGAATATTCATGGAAAATCCATGTGAAAACCATGGAAAACCCCTTGAAACCAACAGAAAACCAAGAAAAATCCATGGAAAAGCCATGGAAATCAATGGAAAACCAATAGGAAACCAAGGAAAATCCACGGAAATCGATGGAGAATCAACGAAAATCCATGGAAAACCCATGGAAAATTCCAGGAAAATCCACAGAAAACCCACAAAAAACCAATGGAAACCAAAGAAAATCCACGGAAAATTCCAGGAAAATCCACAGAAAACCCATGAAAAACCAATGGAAAGCAAAGAAAATCCATGGAAAATTCCAGGAAAATCCACGGAAAACCCACGAAAAACCAATGGAAACCAAAGAAAATCCATGGAAAATTCCAGGAAAATCCACGGAAAACCCATGAAAAACCAATGGAAACCAAAGAAAATCCACGGAAACCCAACCAAACTCAACAGAAACCCAACAGAAAACCCCGGGAATCCACAAATTAACACCGGAAAAGAATCAGCGTTTTTTCCGGAACGCTGGGAACGGGCGGGAATTCTCACCAGGGTCATTCCCAGGTAGGCCATGCCGGCGTGGCTCAGCTGGTTGTTCCACAGCACCAGCGTCACCAGCCCCCGGCGCTGCTCCCGCAGCCCCTCGCAGATGTAGGCCAGGCCTGCAAAAACGGGAAAGCCGGACTTAGGACAGGCCTGGAAAAGCGGGAATATCCGGGAAATCACGGGAAATCGGGATTTAGGACAGGCCTGGAAAAACGGGAAAGCCGGACTTAGGATGGGCCTGGAAAAGCGGGAATATCCGGGAAATCACGGGAAATCGGGATTTAGGACAGGCCTGGAAAAACGGGAAAGCCGGACTTAGGATGGGCCTGGAAAAGCGGGAATATCCGGGAAATCACGGGAAATCGGGATTTAGGACAGGCCTGGAAAAACGGGAAAGCCGGACTTAGGATGGGCCTGGAAAAGCGGGAATATCCGGGAAATCACGGGAAATCGGGATTTAGGACAGGCCTGGAAAAACGGGAAAGCGGGACTTAGGACGGGCCTGGAAAATCCCAGGAAAATCCCGGGAAATCAGTATTTAGGCCAGGCCTGGAAAAATGGGAAATCGGGACTTAGGACAGGCCTGGAAAATCCCAGGGAAATCCCAGAAAATCCCAGGAAATCGGGACTTAGGACAGGCCTGGAAAATCCCAGGGAAATCCTGGAAAATCCCGGGAAATCGGGATTTAGGACAGGCCTGGAAAATCCCAGGGAAATCCCGGGAAATCTGGACTTAGGACAGGCCTGGGGAAGTGGGAATATCCGGGAAATCACGGGAAATCAGGATTTAGGACAGGCCTGAAAAAACGGGAAATCAGGACTTAGGATGGGCCTGGAAAAGTGGGAATATCCAGGAAATCCCGGGAAATTGGGATATAGGACAGGCCTGGAAAATCCCAGGGAAATCCCAGAAAATCCCAGGAAATCAGGATTAAGGACAGGCCGGGAAAAGTGGGAATATCCAGGAAATCCCAGGAAATTGGGATATAGGACAGGCCTGGAAAATCCCAGGGAAATCCCAGAAAATCCCAGGAAATCAGGATTAAGGACAGGCCGGGAAAAGTGGGAATATCCAGGAAATCCC
>NW_024501705.1:0-2632 GCF_017590055.1 Onychostruthus taczanowskii | reverse complement strand
AAAACCCCGGAAAATGGGATTTAGGAAAAGCCTGGAAAATCCCAGGGAAATCCTGGGAAATTGGTACTTAGGACAGGCCTGGAAAATCCCAGGGAAATCCTGGGAAATCGGGATTTAGGACAGGCCTGGAAAAATTGGAAATCGGGACTTAGGACAGGCCTGGAAAATCCCAGGGAAATCCTGGAAAATCCCGGGAAATCGGGATTTAGGACAGGCCTGGAAAATCCCAGGGAAATCCCGGGAAATCTGGACTTAGGACAGGCCTGGGGAAGTGGGAATATCCGGGAAATCACGGGAAATCAGGATTTAGGACAGGCCTGAAAAAACGGGAAATCAGGACTTAGGATGGGCCTGGAAAAGTGGGAATATCCAGGAAATCCCGGGAAATTGGGATATAGGACAGGCCTGGAAAATCCCAGGGAAATCCCAGAAAATCCCAGGAAATCAGGATTAAGGACAGGCCGGGAAAAGTGGGAATATCCAGGAAATCCCGGGAAATTGGGATATAGGACAGGCCTGGAAAATCCCAGGGAAATGCCGGGAAATCGGGACTTAGGACAGGCCTGTAAAAGTGGGAATATCCAGGAAATCCCAGGAAATTGGGATTTAGGACAGGCCTTGAAAATTGCAGGGAAATCCCAGAAAATCCCAGGAAATCGGGATTTAGGACAGGCCTGGAAAAATGGGAATATCCGGGAAACAGGCCTGTAAAAGTGGGAATATCCGGGAAATCCCGGGAAATCGGGATTTAGGACAGGCCTGGAAAATCCCAGGGAAATCCTGGGAAATCGGGACTTAGGACGGGCCTGGGAAAGTGGGAATATCTGGGAAATCACGGGAAAGCGGGATTTAGGACAGGCCTGGAAAAATGGGAAATCCCAGGAAATCCTGGGAAATTGGGATTTAGGACAGGCCTGGAAAATCCCAGGGAAATCCCAGAAAATCCCAGGAAATCAGGATTTAGGACAGGCCTGGAAAAGTGGGAATATCCAGGAAATCCCAGGAAATCGGGATTTAGGACAGGCCTGGAAAATCCCAGGGAAATCCTGGGAAATTGGTACTTAGGACAGGCCTGGAAAATCCCAGGGAAATCCCGGAAAATCCCAAGAAATCGGGATTTAGGACAGGCCTGGAAAGTCCCAGGGAAATCCCAGAAAATCGGGATTTAGGACAGGCCTGGAAAATCAGGAACTCCCAAATGCATTCCCAGCATTCCAAACCCATTCCCGGATCCCATGTCAGCCAGGTACAGCTCGCGCAGCGTCACGTTCATCTTCAGCGCCGTGGCTGCGGGGGGAAAACAACGGGAATGAACCGGGAATGAACCGGGAATGAACCGGGAATGAACCGGGAATGAACCGGGAATGGGGAATGGGAATGGGAATGGGAACGGGGAATGGGAATGGGAACAGGAACGGCACCGGGAGGGCCACCGGGAACAGCAGGAAAATGGGAGGGGAATGGGAAAAATGGGTGGGAAATGGGAAAAAAAATTGATGGAAAAAGGGGTGGGAAATGGATGGGAAATGGGGGGAAATGGGATGGGGGGATGGATGGGAAAATGGGAAAAAAATGGATGGAAAAATGGATGGAAAATGGATGGAAAATGAACAAAAAATGGGAGAAATGGATGGGAAAATGGATGGGAAATGGGGGGAAATGGATGGGAAAATGGATGGGGGGATGGATGGGAAAATGGGAAAAAAATGGATGGAAAAATGGATGGAAAATGGATGGGAAAATGGGTGGAAAAATGGGAGAAATGGGTGGGAAATGGGAGAAATAGATTGGAAAATGGATGGGAAATGGGAAAAAAATGGGTGGAAAAATGGATGGAAAATGGATGGGAAAATGGGTGGAAAAATGGGAGAAATGGGTGGGAAATGGATGAAAAAATTGACAGAAAAATGGGGAAAAATGGATGGGAAAATGGATGGAACATGGATGGGAAATGGATGGGAAAATGGGTGGAAAATGGATGGAAAAATGAATAGAAAAATGGATGGAAAAATGGGTGGGAAATGGGAGAAATGGATGGGAAAATGGATGAAAAAATTGATAGAAAAATGGGAAAAATGGATAGGAAAATGGGAGAAATGGATGGGAAAATGGATGGAACATGGATGGGAAATGGGAGAAATGGATTGGAAAATGGATGGGAAATAGATGGAAAATGGATGGAAAATGGGAGAAATGGGTGGGAAAATGGATGAAAACATTGACAGAAAGATGGGGAAAAATGGATGGGAAAATGGGAGAAATGGATGGAAAAACTGATGGAAAAATGGGAAAAACAAACAGAAAAATGTGGAAAATCCCCAGCAGGACCTCCCAGCCCCTCGCTTCTCCCTTTCCCACCCCAAACCCCTTTAACCCCTTCACCGCCGCCTCCCTCCCTCCCTCCCCTCCCGAAATCCCCTCGCCAGGAGCCATCCCAGTGGGAATTCTGGGAATTCCGGGAATGCCGGGGGTCTGACCGAGCAGCATGAGGGGTCTCCCGGACAGGGAGGTGTTCTCCAGGTGCAGAACCACCAGGCTGCTGCTGATGCGCAGCGCCCGCGCCACGAACGGCGCCGAGTGGTCCAGGAGCGGCGTGTTCCGGGCGTCCAGGTACTGCAGGCAGCTGGTCTGG
>NW_024501704.1:0-749 GCF_017590055.1 Onychostruthus taczanowskii | reverse complement strand
ATTTGGAGGAATTTGGATGGAATTTTGGGGTTTCAGGGGAATTTTGGGGAATTTTAAGAGACTTTTGGTGAATTTGATGGAATTTTGAGGAAATCCAGGGAAATTCGGTGGATTTTGGAGAGAATTTGGGGGATTTTTGTGGAATTTTTAGGAGTTCTGTCAGAATTTGGGGAAATCTGAAGAAATTTGCGAGAATTTAGGGAGAAATTTTAGGGATTTTGGTGGAATTCAGGAGATTTTATTGGAATTTTGGGAAGTTTTGGTGGAATTTTGGGGGATTTTATTGGAATTTGGGGAATTTTGGTGGAATTTTTAGGAATGTTAATGGGATTTTTAGGAATTTTGGTGGAGTTTGGAGAATTTTGAGGGAATTTTGAGGGAGTTTTTGGGATTTCAGTGGAATTTTGGGGAATTTGGATGGGATTGGGGAGAGTTTTGAGGGAATTTTGGAGAATTTTGATGGAATTTGGGGAGATTTTGATGGAATTTTTAGGAATTTCGATGGAATTTTGGGGAATTCCGTTGGAATTTTCAGGAATTCAGGAAGATTTGGAGCAGAATTCCCAAATTTTGGTGCAGATTTTGCTGTTCCCGGGGGGATTTTGGGGTTCTGGGCTGGATTTTTGGGGATTCCCGATGGAATTTTGGAGAATTTTGGGGGTTTTAACCCTTTGTGCCCCTTCTCTCTCTCTGCTGCCTCTGAAGGATCCCAGGTAAGTCCCACCCCCAAAATTCCCTTTTTTCCCCCC
>NW_024501703.1:0-749 GCF_017590055.1 Onychostruthus taczanowskii | reverse complement strand
TTTGGGGGTGTTTTTGTGGGTGTTTTCTGCAGATTTTCGGGGTGTTCCAGAGGTATTTCGGGTGTATTTTGGGGGTGTTTTTGTGGGTGTTTTCGGCAGGTTTTTGGGGTGTTCCAGAGGTATTTCGGGGCTATTTTGGGGGTGTTTTTTGTGGGTGTTTTTGGCAGATTTTGGGGGTGTTCCAGAGGTATTTCGGGGGTGTTTTTGTGGGTGTTTTTGGCAGATTTTGGGGGTGTTCCAGAGGTATTGCGGGGGTGTTTTTGTGGGTGTTTTTGGCAGGTTTTTGGGCAATGTTACAGAGGTATTTCGGGTGTATTTTGGGGGTGTTTTTGTGGGTGTTTTTGGCAGATTTTGGGGGTGTTCCAGAGGTATTTCGGGTGTATTTTGGGGGTGTTTTTGTGGGTGTTTTCGGCAGATTTTGGTGATGTTCCAGAGGTATTTTGGGGGTGTTTTTGGGGTGTTTTTGGCAGATTTCGGGGGTGTTTTTGTGGGTGTTTTCGGCAGATTTTGGGGGTGTTCAGGAGGTATTTCGGGGGTGTTTTTGGGGGTCCCTGACCCCCCCCGTGCCCCCCAGACCTGTACTATTTCCTGCTGGCCCCCACGCTGTGCTACGAGCTGAACTTCCCGCGCTCCCCCCGCCTCAGGAAGCGCTTCCTGCTGCGCCGCCTCTGCGAGATGGTACCGGGGGGCGGGGCCTGTCATTAATTAGGGGCGGGGTCTGGCATTAATTGGGGCAGGGTCTGTCATTA
>NW_024501702.1:0-749 GCF_017590055.1 Onychostruthus taczanowskii | reverse complement strand
GGCCTACCAGCAGCTCTTCCCCCTTCATCCAGCTCAGCCACACCCTCACCTTCTCCTCCACAACAGAGACAATGGTTCCAGCCTCCAGGTAGGACTTCAGCCCCACCAAGTCCTTGGCAATGTGTTGCTTCCTGTAGCTGCAGTTGATGGTGTCTGCCCAGGGCTGTCCAAGGGTGGAAAATACCCTCGCTGTGTAGGGATGCAAAAAAGTTGTGAGGAGACCTCTCTTTCCCAGAAGGACCCCCAGGACACAGCTGGTGCCAGGTCATTATCCATCAGTCCCAGGAACAGCCCAGCTGGCACTGCGAGGGGCATCCTGATGCCACCACACCCCACAAAGAGCTATAAACCTGCCCTGAGATGTGGAACAGAAGATCTATCATTCCTCATTACCAGAGTGGGGCTTGGGCTCCTCTGTGGCTGCAGGCTCCTGATGGCTCTTTGTTTCTCCTGTGTCCTGAGCAGAGCTGTCCACATCCAGCGTGGCCACTGTGGGACTCTGGTGGATTTCTGTTCCCTGGAACAGACGGATTTGTCTCCAAAATCCTATTCCCCAGCCCACCCTCATGGGAAGAAGGGACTTCAGTGCCAGGGAAAGGGTCTGCCACAGTCAGTAGGAGAGGGGCTGTGAGTTCCCTCCCACATGCAGAGAGCTCTGGGCTCCCCAAGAGAGATGTGGAATGTGGGCAGCTGGATGCAGCCACATGGGAATTCTGTCCCCAGCACTGCTGCTCCCCACACCAGGCCCA
>NW_024501701.1:0-750 GCF_017590055.1 Onychostruthus taczanowskii | reverse complement strand
ATTTTTTTGGGATTTATTTTGAATTTTCAGGGCATTTTTTCGGATTTATTTGGAATTTTCGGGGCATTTTTTTGGGATTTATTTTGAATTTTTGGGCAGTTTCGGGGATATATTTTGAGTTTTGGGGGATTTATTTGGAATTTTCGGGCATTTTTTGGAACTTATTTTGAATTTTTGGGCACTTTTTGGGATTTATTTTGCATTTTGGGGGATGTACTTGGAGTTTTCGGGCATTTTTTGGGATTTATTTGGAATTTTCGGGCACTTTTTGGGACTTATTTGAAATTTTTGGGCATTTTTTGGGATTTATTTGGAATTTTTGGGGTGATTGTGGCGGTTTTTAGTGGTTTAGGGCGGTTTTAGGGGGGATTTGGGGGGATTTTGGGTTTTTTTTGGGTATTTCAGGCTGGTTTTGGGGTTATTTTTGGCTGATTTGGGGGGGTTTTGGGGTTTTTTGGGTTTTTTTTTAGGTATTTCGGGCTGGTTTTGGGCTGTTTCTGCGGGATTTTGGGGTGATTTTGGGGGATTTCAGATTGCTTTTGGGGTGATTTTGGGGGATTTGGGGTTTTTTTGTGATTTTGGGGGATTTCAGGCAGGTTTTTGGGTGATTTTGGGGTTTTTTGGGGTTATTTTGAGGTATTTTGGGCTGTTTTCGGGCTGTTTCCGCGGGATTTCGGGGGATTTTGGGATGGTTTGGGGTAATTTTGGGGTATTTCAGGTTGGTTTTGGGGTAATTTTGGGGGATTTTGG
>NW_024501700.1:0-750 GCF_017590055.1 Onychostruthus taczanowskii | reverse complement strand
TCCCTTTGTGCAGAATTGTGGTTTAGGGTTTGTTTGCAGAGCTCTTCAGAGCAGGTTTTTGAGCTGATACTCCTCCGAACAAAATGTGCTAAGGAACAGACAAACCAAGTTATCCTTAGCAGGCAGACTGAGCCAGGGTCAGGCAAACAGTAGCTTTCCTGATCCCTAGCGCTGCTGAACTAAAATCAGAGCTAGTTTTCATTTGTGTAGGCGCTCCACAGAATGCGCATTCACAGGGTGGGGGAATGACACTGCTCATGCTGCCTACAGGCCTAAAAACATTATCTGATTTCAATTTGCATTTCAGTACTGACTGTGTCCTTTAAAGAAGTGACCAAGGTGATTATCTACATTTTATAGCAGGAAAACTGAGACCTGCTGAGAGGGCAGGCTGATAACCAAGGCAAAATACCACCAAGCTGCTGAGTCCTGCCCCTGTGCCTGATCTGTGCTTCCATCTCCAGCCTTCCCCACCACTAAGCCCTCTCCTGGAGGCGGGAGCAGAGCCGGGGGGGCCTCAGGTTTTTTGGTTTTTACCTTTCCTGCTCTTAGCTTTGATGGTGCCTTGGGCAGCTCCCAGCTCTGGACTGGGCCAGGGATTCAAAGGCTGAGTGCTCAGCCCCTGCCCCAGGCCAGCGGGCTGAGGGAACCCAGTCCTCCTCTCAGCTGTTCCTGTGAAAACATCCTGGCTGAACTTCACAGCTGTCGTTCATTCAGGTGAAAATCCTACTGCCTTCAGCCAGATTTGGG
>NW_024501699.1:0-750 GCF_017590055.1 Onychostruthus taczanowskii | reverse complement strand
GGGACCCCGACCCCAAACCCGAACCCCAAACCCCAAATTCTGAACCCGAACCCCAAACCCAAATACTGAACCCCAAATTCTGAAACCCGAACCCCGAACCCGAACCCCAAACCCTGAATCCTGAACCCCAAATCCTGAACCCTGAATCCTGAACCCCAAATTCTGAAACCTGAACCCCAAACCCCGAACCCTGAACCCCAAACCCCAAACCCGAATCCTGAACCCCAAATCCTGAAACCCAAACCCCGAATCCTGAACCCCAAATTCTGAAACCCGAACCCCAAACCCCGAACCCTGAACCCCAAACCCTGAACCCCAAACCCCGAATCCTGAACCCCAAATGGGCCAAACCCCAAATTCTGAAACCTGAACCCCAAACCCTGAACCCCGAACCCCAAACCCGAATCCTGAACCCAAATCCTGAAACCCGAACCCTAAACCCCGAATCCTGGATCCCAAGCCCAAACCCGAACCCCAAACCCTGAACCCCAAATCCTGAATCCTGAACCCCAAATTCTGACCCCTGAACCCCAAACCCCGAACCCCAAACCCCGAATCCTGAACCCCAAATGGGCCAAACCCCAAATTCTGAAACCTGAACCCCAAACCCTGAACCCCGAACCCCAAACCCGAATCCTGAACCCAAATCCTGAAACCCGAACCCTAAACCCCGAATCCTGGATCCCAAGCCCAAACCCGAACCCCAAACCCTGAACCCCAAATCCTGAATCCTGAACCCCAAATTCTGAA
>NW_024501698.1:0-751 GCF_017590055.1 Onychostruthus taczanowskii | reverse complement strand
TTTTTTTTTTTTTTCCTTGTACATTTGTGTCATTCTGCGAATCA
Organism: Onychostruthus taczanowskii; assembly: GCF_017590055.1. Lineage (NCBI taxonomy): Eukaryota > Metazoa > Chordata > Aves > Passeriformes > Passeridae > Onychostruthus > Onychostruthus taczanowskii. The sequence continues at coordinate 707 of NW_024501698.1, read as the reverse complement.
GAAGCATTTTGTGTGCTAAGGGCAATGTGCTTTGCTTTTGGAATTCCTGAGTTTCACTAAAACCCTGGGGCATAGTTTGTTCAGGAGACCTGAGGTGACCTGTAAGTGGGAGCTGCTCTGTCCCTTTGCTGTTTAGCAAGATCATTTTAAACAGAAAGTGAAATCAGTGTCCAGATATAATGTGATAACATCATAATCCAAGGAGAAAAGCAGTATTTTTGTATTAGTTGACCCATTGAAAGCACATTCCTCTAAGATGGACAATTTCCTCATTTGTAAATGACAAATCTCAGGTGGAGGAAAAAATCAGTGACTTTTTCTGAACCCAAAAATCCTTCTGCAAGCAGGACTGGAGCTGAAGAGGTCCTGTGGATTCTGTGTTGCTGCTTTGGATGCTGAGCTCTCTGCAGGCAGGGAAAGGTGTAGGAGAAAGGAATATCTGGTTTGGTTATAGGATAATGTGCTGTCCTGTTTGGGAACCAGCCTTTCTATTCCTCTGGACTTTAAAACCTTTGTTTTTCCCCAACATCTCAGTGACTAACTGTCCATAAACACACTGGCAGTCTGAAAAATAATGAGGAGGGACCTGCTGATTGTCTTCATTTCCCATAGAAAGTAGGAAATGTTGTTTTTGAGCTCCTGAGCTGCCGTCCCTCAGTTTAACGCACCTTAAAATTAATGAAGAATCTTTACTGCTGTTGTTGGAG
>NW_024501697.1:0-751 GCF_017590055.1 Onychostruthus taczanowskii | reverse complement strand
GACAGGTTTAGGAGTCCCTGGACTGGTCTACGGTCCCCAAACTGGTTTCGGTGTCCCTGGGCCGGGTTTGGGGACCTGTGGATTGATTTTGGGGTTTCTGGCCTGGTTTAAGGGTCCCCAAAGTGGTTTCGGGGTCCCTGGGCCGGGTTTGGGGACCTGTGGATTGATTTTGGGGTTTCTGGACTGGTTTAGGGGTCCCCAAACTGGTTTAGGGGTCCCTGGACTGGTTTGCGGGTCCCCAAACTGGTTTTGGGGTTTTAGGGGTCCCCAAACTGGTTTCGGGGTCCCTGGGCCGGGTTTGGGGACCTGTGGATTGATTTTGGGGTTTCTGGACTGGTTTAGGGGTCCCCAAACTGGTTTCGGGGTCCCTGGGCCGGGTTTGGGGACCTGTGGATTGATTTTGGGGTTTCTGGACTGGTTTAGGGGTCCCAAACAGGTTTTGGGGTCCCTGGACAGATTTTGGGGATCCCTGGGCGCGCCTCACTCCAGGCCCCCATTTTTCGGGACTCTCCACTCACCCATCCCCCCCCCAAACCCCCCTTTCCATCCCTTCCCATCCCCCACCCCGTTTCTCCCACAGCTTCCCTCGGCGGGCGACGGGCGTCGTGGGGAAACCCCCGGAATTCCGGAACGTTCCCCGAATCGCCGCCATGGCTCCGTCGCGCAGCCGCTCCACCCAAATCCCGCCGTGCATCCCCAAGCGCCAGCTCCCGCCGGGATATTCGGATTCCCTCCTCTTCCTCTGCGCCCG
>NW_024501696.1:0-752 GCF_017590055.1 Onychostruthus taczanowskii | reverse complement strand
AAAATAAAAATGAAAATAAGGACAAAATGTAAAATAAAAAATGAAAATAAGAATTATAAGTTAATATAGAAAATGAAAATAAGGATTAAAAAAATGAATTAAAAATTAAAATAAGGATATAAATTAAAATAGAAAATGGAAATAAGGATAAAAATTAAAATGAAAAATGAAAATAAGAATAAAAAATTAAAATAAAAATGAAAGTAACAAGAGAAAATTAAAATAAAAGTTAAAATAAGGATAAAAATTAAAATAAAAAATGAAAATAAAGATAAAAAAAATTAAAATAAGGATAAAAATTAAAATAAAAAATGAAAATAAGAATAAAAATTAAAATAAAAATTAAAATAATGATAAAAAATTAAAATAAAAAATGAAAATAGGTACAAAAATTGAAATCAAAAATGAAAATAAGAACTAAAAATTGAAATAGAAAATGAAAATTAGGATCAAAAATTAAAATAAAAATGAAAATAATAATTAAAATTAAAATAAAAAATGAAAACAAGAATAAAAACTAAAATAAAAAATGAAAATAAAAACAAAAAATTAAAATAAAATGAAAATAAGGATAAAAATTAAAATAAAAAAACCAAAAGAAGGATAAAAATTAAAATAAAAAATGAAAATTAGAATAAAAAATTAAAATAAAAATGAAAATAAGGATAAAAAGCAAAATAAAAGTCAAAATAACGATGAAAAATTAAAATAAAAAGTGAAAATAAGGGTAAAAAAATTAAAATAAAAAATTT
>NW_024501695.1:0-752 GCF_017590055.1 Onychostruthus taczanowskii | reverse complement strand
AAATCCCCATTAAAACCCCATAGAAACGAACCCAGAGAGCAAAAACCCCACAGAAACCCCACAGAAACCCCCCCAGTTCAGCTCATTCAGCACTGGGGGGGACTGGGAGTCACTGGGAGGGGTCGGGGAGCCCCCCCAGAGAGAAAAAACCCCCCAAAAATAACAATACAAATCCCATTAAACCCCCCCAGTTCAGCTTGTTCAGGACTGGGGAGTACTGGGGGGGACTGGGAGTCACTGTGAGAGCCCCCCCGAACCCAAACACCCCAAAAAACCCCCCAAAAATAACCCCGAAAATGAAAAATCCCCATTAAAACCCCATAGAAACCTCTTAAAACAGATACAAATCCCATTAAACCCCCCCAGTTCAGCTTGTTCAGGACTGGGGAGTACTGGGGGGGACTGGGAGTCACTGTGAGAGCCCCCCCGAACCCAAACACCCCAAAAAACCCCCCAAAAATAACCCCGAAAATGAAAAATCCCCATTAAAACCCCATAGAAACCTCTTAAAACAGATACAAATCCCATTAAACCCCCCCAGTTCAGCTCGTTCAGCACTGGGGGGCACTGGGAGTCACTGGGAGGGGTCGGGGAGCCCCCCCAGACAGAAAAAAACCCCAAAAAAACCCCCCAGGAACAAAACAATCCCAAACCAGCCCCACCCAGCAACAAAAAAACCATAAAAACCCCATTTTCCCCCAAAATTCCCATTCGATGTGCCATTCTCCCCCCATTTTTCCCCCCTTTTTCCC
>NW_024501694.1:28554-29383 GCF_017590055.1 Onychostruthus taczanowskii | reverse complement strand
TATAAACCAGTACAAACCAGTAACCTCCCACTAATGGATTTCTATGCTGGAGTTGCCCCCAGTGGTCACTGAGGGAATTGCAACCAATAAAACACCAAACCAGTATAAACCAGTTCACCCCAGTTCATCCCAGTAAGCAGATCCCAGCCCCCCCAGTGCAGCCGGAAGCACTCGGGGCACACGGGCTCCAGCGTGGACCAGTACCAGAGGCGCTGGGCGTCGTCGCGCAGGTCGGGCCGGCCACAGCTGGGGCAGCCCAGGGCGCCCACCCCCCTCTCCCTCAGCCCCACCGTGAAGTGCAGCCGGAAGCACTCGGGGCACAGGGGGCACGAGCAGCCCGGCAGCCACTGCATCTGCACCAGTATAAACCAGTAAGAACCAGTATGGAACTGGTTTGGTACCAGTTTGATCGCAGCTCCATTGGGGGTAATGGTGGTGCTGCCCCCAGTGGTCACTGAGGGAACTGCAGCCATTAAAAACACAAAACCAGTATGAACCAGTAGCTCCCAGTTCATCCCAGTAAGGCCCCAGTAAGCCTCCAGATAGCCCCAGTACCCACAAACCAGTACAAACCAGTATAAACCAGTACAAACCAGTAAGCTCCCACTAATGGGTTTCTATGGTGGTGCTGCCCCCAGTGGCCCCAAACCCCCTCCCACTCCATCCCAGTTCATCCCAGTAAGCCTCCAATGAGCCCCCAGTTAGTCCTAGTACCCACAAACCAGTACAAACCAGTATAAACCAGTATAATCCATAAAGAGATTTCTATGGTGGTGCTGCCCCCAGTGGTCACTGAGGGAACTGCAGCCATTAAAGCACCAAACCAGTA
>NW_024501694.1:15363-26646 GCF_017590055.1 Onychostruthus taczanowskii | reverse complement strand
CCAGTACAAACCAGTACAAACCAGTACAAACCAGTATAAGCCAGTTACCCCCAAAGCCCCTCCCAGTCCCTCCCAGTAACCCCAAACCCCCTCCCAGTACAAACCAGTACAAACCAGTACAAACCAGTATAAGCCAGTTACCCCCAAAGCCCCTCCCAGTCCCTCCCAGTAACCCCAAACCCCCTCCCAGTACAAACCAGTACAAACCAGTACAAACCAGTATAAGCCAGTTACCCCCAAAGCCCCTCCCAGTCCCTCCCAGTAACCCCAAACCCCCTCCCAGTACAAACCAGTACAAACCAGTACAAACCAGTATAAGCCAGTTACCCCCAAAGCCCCTCCCAGTCCCTCCCAGTAACCCCAAACCCCCTCCCAGTACAAACCAGTACAAACCAGTACAAACCAGTATAAGCCAGTTACCCCCAAAGCCCCTCCCAGTCCCTCCCAGTAACCCCAAACCCCCTCCCAGTACAAACCAGTACAAACCAGTACAAACCAGTATAAGCCAGTTACCCCCAAAGCCCCTCCCAGTCCCTCCCAGTAACCCCAAACCCCCTCCCAGTACAAACCAGTACAAACCAGTACAAACCAGTATAAGCCAGTTACCCCCAAAGCCCCTCCCAGTCCCTCCCAGTAACCCCAAACCCCCTCCCAGTACAAACCAGTACAAACCAGTACAAACCAGTATAAGCCAGTTACCCCCAAAGCCCCTCCCAGTCCCTCCCAGTAACCCCAAACCCCCTCCCAGTACAAACCAGTACAAACCAGTACAAACCAGTATAAGCCAGTTACCCCCAAAGCCCCTCCCAGTCCCTCCCAGTAACCCCAAACCCCCTCCCAGTACAAACCAGTACAAACCAGTACAAACCAGTATAAGCCAGTTACCCCCAAAGCCCCTCCCAGTCCCTCCCAGTAACCCCAAACCCCCTCCCAGTACAAACCAGTACAAACCAGTACAAACCAGTATAAGCCAGTTACCCCCAAAGCCCCTCCCAGTCCCTCCCAGTAACCCCAAACCCCCTCCCAGTACAAACCAGTACAAACCAGTACAAACCAGTATAAGCCAGTTACCCCCAAAGCCCCTCCCAGTCCCTCCCAGTAACCCCAAACCCCCTCCCAGTACAAACCAGTACAAACCAGTACAAACCAGTATAAGCCAGTTACCCCCAAAGCCCCTCCCAGTCCCTCCCAGTAACCCCAAGCCCCCTCCCAGTACAAACCAGTATAAACCAGTAACCCTAAATTCCCTGCACAACCCCTCCCAGTTCATCCCAGTATAAACCAGTAAAGCCAAAATCCCTCCCAGTTCATCCCAGTATAAACCAGTAAAGCCAAAATCCCTCCCAGTTCATCCCAGTATAAACCAGTAACCCCGAATCCCCTCCCAGTCCATTCCAGTAACCCCGAACCCCCTCCCAGTACAAACCAGTACAAACCAGTACAAACCAGTTACCCCCAAACCCCCTCCCAGTCCATCCCAGTAACCCCAAGCCCCCTCCCAGTACAAACCAGTACAAACCAGTATAAACCAGTAACCCCAAACCCCCTCCCAGTCCCTCCCAGTATAACCCAGTCACCTGCTGGTCGGGCTGATTGAAGTCCAGCCCCGGCTCCGCCCCCTGCTGCTGACGTAAGAGGAAGGGGCGGAGCCTGAGCCGCTGCAGCTCGCACAGCGCCCCCCAGTGGCTGCCCCGCTGCCGCTGCAGGGCCGCCGCCGCGGGGGCGGGGTCGGGGAAACCGAGGCTGGCCAGGAGGCGGAGCTGCGCCAGTGGAAACCAGTTTGGACCAGTTTGGACCAGTATGGACCAGTACAAACCAGTATGGACCAGTTTGCACCAGTATAATCCAGTATAAACCAGTAAAAATCAGTAAAATGCACCAAATTCCCCGTTTTTGGTCAAAATCTGCCTAATTTGCATATTTTTGGACCAGTATAAACCAGTTTGAACCAGTTTGGACCAGTACAAACCAGTATGGACCGGTTTACACCAGTATAAACCAGTAAAAACCAGTAAAGTGCACCAAATTCCCCATTTTTGGTCAAAATCTGCCTAATTTGCATACTTTTGGACCAGTATAAACCAGTTTGAACCAGTTTGGACCAGTACAAACCAGTATGGACCAGTTTGCACCAGTATAAACCAGTACAAACCAGTAAAAACCAGTAAAATGCACCAAATTCCCCATTTTTGGGCAAAATCTGCCTAATTTGCATATTTTGGACCAGTAGAAACCAGTTTGAACCAGTTTGGGCCAGTATGGACCAGTACAAACCAGTATGGACCAGTTTGCACCAGTATAATCCAGTATAAACCAGTAAAAATCAGTAAAATGCACCAAATTCCCCATTTTTGGTCAAAATCTGCCTAATTTTTTTTCCAAATTTCCCCCCAAAAATCCCCAATTTTTTAACCCCAAAATCCCCAAATTTCCCCCCAAAAAAACCCAATTTTTTTAACCCCAAAATCCCCGAATTTTCCCCATTTTTACCCCAAAATTTCCCAATTTTTTACCCCAAAATTGAGATTTCCCCTCCCCCTCCCAGTCCCTCCCAGTCCCTCCCAGTCCCTCCCAGTCCAAACCAGTTTAAACCAGTATAAACCAGTTCAAACCAGTTCAAACCAGTTCAAACCAGTCCAAACCAGTCCAAACCAGTTCAAACCAGTTCAAACCAGTTCAAACCAGTATAAACCAGTTCAAACCAGTTCAAACCAGTCCAAACCAGTTCAAACCAGTTCAAACCAGTATAAACCAGTCCAAACCAGTCCAAACCAGTTCAGTCTCACGCCCCCTGCTGGACGCTCAGCCTCAGGAGGGAGCTCAGCACCCACTGCACCTGCACGGACCAGTACAAACCAGTATAAACCAGTACAAACCAGTTTGGCCCGGTCCAAACCAGTCCAAACCAGTCCAAACCAGTATGAAAAAATCCGGGTTGATTTCGGCCATTTTGGACCATTTTTTGCCCATTTTTGGTCGTTTTTGACCCATTTTGGTGCCTTTCTCATGCATGAAATCCCAGTTTGGACAAAATCTGCCTAATTTGCATAGGTTTGGACCAGTATAAACCAGTATAAACCAGTATAAACCAGTATAAACCAGTAAAATGCACCAAATTCCCCATTTTTGGTCAAAATCTCCCTAATTTGCATATTTTGGACCAGTAGAAACCAGTTTGGACCAGTTTGGACCAGTATGGACCAGTACAAACTGCTATGGACCAGTTTGGACCAGTACAAACCAGTAAAAACCAGTAAAATGCACCAAATTCTGAATTTTTGGTCAAAATCTGCCTAATTTGCATATTTTTGGACCAGTATAAACCTGTTTGAACCAGTTTGGACCAGTACAAACCAGTAAAAACCAGTAAAATGCACCAAATTCCCCATTTTTGAATGAAATCTTCCTAATTTGCATATTTTTGGACCAGTATAAACCAGTTTGGACCAGTTTGGACCAGTTTGGACCAATGCAAACAAGTATTAAACAGTATCAACCAGTATGGACCAGTGCAAACCAGTATAAACCAGTATGGACCGGTTTGAACCAGTACAAACCAGTACAAACCAGTAAAAATCCCCAAAATCATCAAATTCCGCCATTTTGGACTCAAATTTTAAGCCCCTCCCCCAACTCCCGCCATTTTTTGACCCAATTTTCACAATTTAAGCCAAAATTTTAAGCCCCGCCCACAAAATCCGCCATTTTGCGCCCAAATTCTGCCATTTTGGACCCAAATTCCGCCATTTTGGACCGAAATTCCACCATTTTTAACCCAAATTTTAAGCCCCGCCCACAATCCCCACCCAGCCTCCAAGCCCCGCCCCTTCTCACCTGCTGCTTCCTCCGACCAATCAGAGCGCGGCGCGCTCGGTCCAGCTGCCCCTCCCCCTCCAGCCACGCCCAGGCTGCTTCGTCCAATGAGAAGGGCCCCAGGGAGGCCCCGCCCTCCTTTTCGTCAGGCTCCGCCCCCAGGAGGGCCTTGAGGACCCCCCCGAGGCGGCTCCGGAAGTGCCGGATTTGGGATTCGGGGCTGGGGGCGGGGCCGGAAGGTTCCGGAAAGTGGGAAAAGGGGGCGGGGCCGAGGGATTCCGGGGGGAGGCCTTGGGATTCGGCGGCCTGGGGGGAGGGGAGAGAAAATTCCGGAAAAAATCCCAAAATTGGGCAAAATTTTGTCTAAAAATCCCAAATTCGTTGAAATTTTTGACATAATTGTCCAAATTTATAAAAATTTCCATAAAAACGCCCGAATTTCCCAAAATTTAAGAAAAATCCCCAAATTTATGAGACTTAAAAAACCTGTAAATTTAGGAAATTTTCCATAAAAATCCCCTAAAATCCCTCCCAAAAAATTCCCCAAAATTTTCCCAAAAATTTTCTCAAATCCCTCCCAAAAATTCCCCAAAATCCCCAAAATTTTCCCAAAAATTTCCTCAAATCTTTCCCAAAAAATGCCACAAAATCCCCCAAAATTTTCCTCAAATTCCTCCCAAAAAATTCCCCACAATCCCCCAAAATTTTCCAAAAAATTTTCTCAAATCCCTCCCAAAAAATTCCTCAAAATCCCCCAATCCTCAAATCTCTCCCAAAAAATTCCCCCAAATCCACCAAAATTTTCCTCAAATCCCTCCCAAAAAATTCCCCAATATCCCCCAAATTTTCCCAAAAATTTCGTCAAATCCCTCCCAAAAAACCCCCCAAAATTTTCCCCAAAATTTTCCCGAAAATTTCCTCAAATCCCTCCCAAAAGATTCCCCAAAATCCCCCAAAATTTTCCCCAAAATCTCCTCAAATCTCTCCCAAAAAATTCCACAAAATCCCCCAAAATTCCCCCAAAAATTTTCCCCAAAATCTCCTCAAATCTCTCCCAAAAACTCCTAAAAAATTTCCCAAATTCTCCCCAAAAATCTCCTCAGATCCCACCCAAAATTCCACAAAAATTCCCGAAAAATTCCAAATTATCTCCAAATTTTCCCCAAAATTCCCTCAAATCCCCTCCAATTTTTGCAAATTCCATCAAAATTCCACAAATTTTCCAAATTTACCCAAATTTTCCCCCCAAAATTGTTCAAAATTCCCAAAATTTTCCCGAAATTTTCCCAAAATCCCCCAAAATTCTCCTCACCCTCACGAGCTCCACCAGGCGGCGCCCGTCCTCCAGCAGCTTCCTCTGCCGCAAAGCATCACGGGAAGGGGTGGGGTCACCCCCGGAAGTGACCTCAGCACATCCGGAAGTGGAATTGCCCACCCCAGCAGTGGGATTTTCACCACCGGAAGTGTCATGGCCGACACCGGAAGTAGAATTCCCGGCGCCGGAAGTGGCATTTCCCACACCGGAAGTGCATTTTGCAATGCTGGGTGTGGCTTTGTCAGCGCCGGAAGTGACATCAGCAGACCCGGAAGTGACCGCTGCAGACCCGGAAGTTGGTTTGTCCACGCCAGCAGTTGTTGTTCCACCGGAAGAGGCGGGGCCTGAACCGGAAGTGGCCTCCCCAAACCCGGAAGTAGCAGAAACAACACTGTGGGCGGGTGGGGCGACCCCGGAAGTGACGTCATCAAAGGGGGCGTGGTCAGAGCCGCACATTTCACACTTGGGGGCGTGGCCTCGGTTCAGGAAGGTGCAGCGGGGGCAGGGCCACAGCTGGGCGGGGGCGGGGCTTGGCTGGGACACAAAAATTCACAAATTTGACCCAAAATCCCAATTTTTTCACCCAAAATTTTCCCTTTTTGCCACCCAAATTCATTTTTTAAATCACAAAATCCGATTTTTTGCCTAAAATTTTAATTTTAACAATGAAAATTCCCAATTTTTCCCCAAAATTCCTTTTTTTGCCCCAAATTTCCCTTTTGTCCCCCAAAAACTTCCATTTTCTCTGAACAAATTTCAACTTTTTTAACCAAAATCCCTTTTCTTCACCTCAAAAATTTCCTCCAAAAATCTGATTTTTACCTCATAATTCTTTTACATTCTCACACCAAATTCAATTTTTCAGTAACAAATCCATTTTTTTTCTCCAAATTTGCTCCAAATTTCCCTTTTGTCCCCCAAAAACTTCCATTTTCTCTGAACAAATTTCAACTTTTTTAACCAAAATCCCTTTTCTTCACCTCAAAAATTTCCTCCAAAAATCTGATTTTTACCTCATAATTCTTTTACATTCTCACACCAAATTCAATTTTTCAGTAACAAATCCATTTTTTTTCTCCAAATTTCCCATTTTTCCCCCTAAAAATTCCACATTTTCTTTCCAAAATTCCATTTTTTTCTGCCAAAAATCCCCTTTAATCCCCCCAAAAAATCCTGATGCTTTACTCCAAATAAATCCCAATTTTTCTCCAAGAAATTCGCAATTTTTACCCCAAAATTTTCCTATTTTTGTCCAAAATATTCCAATTTTTTTCTCTAAATTCTTTGTTTCTCTTCCAACGTTCCAATTTTTTTTAAAAAATTTCACCTAAAATTTCCTTTTCCAAAAAAAAATTTCCTATTTTTCCTTAAAAAACTCTAATCCTTGCTTAAAATTTCCAATTTTTTTCCTCTCATAATCTCATTTTTTTGAGTTAAAAAAAACAAATTTTTTTTCCATAAAATTCCAAATTTTTTCCCCAAAAAAATCCAATTTTTCTTCCTCTATAAACCTCTTTTTTTTCCTCTCAGGCTCATTCATTTTTCCCTCCAAATTACAATTTTCAAATCGGATTTTTCTCCCAAAATTCCCATTTTCTTCCCCAAATTTCAATTTTTTCCCTAAAAATCAACATTTTCCCTTTTAAAACCTTAATTTTCCCCCCAAAATTTTGAATTTTCCCTTAAAAAAAAATCCCACTTTTTACCAAAAATTCATCATTTTTTTAACAAAAAAATCCTAATTTTTCCCCAAAATTTTGAATTTTCCTTTAAAAAATTCCCACTTTTTACCCAAAATTCATCCTTTTTTTTACAAAAAAAAATCCTAATTTTCCCAAAATCCTAATTTTTCCCCCGAAATTTTGAATTTTCCTTTAAAAAATCCCATTTTTTACCCAAAATTTTGAATTTTCCTTTAAAAAATTCCCACTTTTTACCCAAAATTCATCATTTTTTTACAAAAAAAATCCAAATTTCCCCAAAATCCTAATTTTTCCCCAAAAATTTTAATTTTTTGTCCAAAAATCCCCGAATTTCTCACCTGGGGCCTCCGGGCCAGCCGGGGGCGCTCGCACACCTGGCACAGGACGCTGGGGGAGGGGTTCTGGAAGGTGCAGCTGCGACACGCCCAGCCCCGCCCCTCCCCCACCTCGCCTGAAAAAAACACCAAAAATTCACCTTTTTTTACCTGATAAAACTCCCTTTTTTACCCAAAAAATCCCCATTTTTTCCTCAAAAAACTCCCTTTTTTTCTAGCCAAAAAATTCCCTTTTTTTTCCCAAAAAATTCATTTTATTTTCCTCAAAAATCTCCCTTTTTTACCCAAAAAAATCACCTTTTTTCCTCAAAAAACTCCCTTTTTTTCTAGCCAAAAAATTCCCTTTTTTTTCCCAAAAAATTCATTTTATTTTCCTCAAAAATCTCCCTTTTTTACCCAAAAAAATCACCTTTTTTCCTCAAAAAACTCCCTTTTTTTCTAGCCAAAAAATTCCCTTTTTTTTCCCCAAAAAATTCATTTTGTTTTCCTCAAAAATCTCCCTTTTTTTTACCCAAAAAATTCCCCTTTTATCCTCAAAAAACTCCTTTTTCTACCCAAAAAATTCCCCTTTTTTCCCAAAAAATTAATTTTCTTTTCCTCAAAAATCTCCCTTTTTTACCCAAAAAATTCCCTTTTTTATCCTCATAAAACTCCCTTTTTTACCCAAAAAATTCCCCTTTTATCCTTAAAAAACTCCCTTTTTTCAACCCCAAAAATTCCTTTTTTCTCCAAAAAAATTCATTTTCTTTTCCTCAAAAAATCTCCCTTTTTTTACCCAAAAAATCCCCATTTTCTCCTCAAAAAATTCCCTTTTTTCTACCCAAAAAATTCCCCTTTTTTCCCAAAAAATTAATTTTCTTTTCCTCAAAAATCTCCCTTTTTTACCCTGATAAAACTCCCTTTTTTACCCAAAAAATCCCCATTTTTTCCTCAAAAAACTCCCTTTTTTACCCAAAAAATCCCCATTTTTTCCTCAAAAAACTCCCTTTTTTCTAGCCAAAAAATTCCCTTTTTTTTCCCAAAAAATTCATTTTATTTTCCTCAAAAATCTCCCTTTTTTACCCAAAAAATTCCCTTTTTTATCCTGATAAAACTCCCCTTTTTACCCAAAAAATCCCCATTTTCTCCTCAAAAAACTCCCTTTTTTCTAGCCAAAAAACTCCCTTTTTTTCCCCAAAAAATTCATTTTGTTTTCCTCAAAAATCTCCCTTTTTTTACCCAAAAAATTCCCCTTTTATCCTCAAAAAACTCCCTTTTTTCTACCCCAAAAATTCCTTTTTTCCCCAAAAATTAATTTTCTTTTCCTCAAAAATCTTTTTTTTACCCAAAAAATTCTCCTTTTTTTCCCAAAAAATTATTTTTTTTCCTCAAAAATCTCCCTTTTTTTACCCCAAAATTTCCCTTTTTCTCAAAAAACTCCCTTTTTTCCACCCAAAAAATTCCTTCTTTTTCCCAAAAAATTCCGGTTTTTCCCCCCAAAAAATCCAATTTTTTTCCACCAAATTTTGCATTTTTTCCCCAAAAAATTTCCCAAATTTTTTCTTCCTAAACATTCCAATTTTTCCCCCAAAAATTTCCATTTCTTCAAAAAAAAATTCATTTTTTTCCTAAAATTCCCACTTCCCCCCCCAAAATTTCCCATTTCTTGCTCCGCAAAAATTTCCATTTTTTCCCCAAAAATTCGAAATTTTCTCCCTCAAATTTTGCATTTTTCTCCCCAAAAATTTCCCAATTCTTCTCCCCAAATTCCCATTTGTTCCTTTCCCAAAAATTCAAATATTTTCCCCAAAAATTTCCATTTCTTCCCAAAAAAAATTCCCTTTTCCCCCAAAAATTCCCACTTTTTCCCCCCAAAAATTTCCTAATTCTCCTCCCCAAATTCCCATTTTCCCCTGTTCCAAAAATAACAATTTTTGCACCAAAAATTCAAATTTTCCCCTAAAATTCCCATTTTTCACCCCAAATTTGGCATTTCCCCCCAAAATTCCCACTTTCCCACCAAAAATTCCCCATTTTTTCACAAAAAAGTCAATTTTTTTCCCCAAAAATTCTAATTTTCACCCTAAATTCCAACTTTTCCACGAAAAATTCCCATTTTACCCAAAAATTTCTTTTTTATCCCAAACATTCCCACAATTTTCCCCTAAAATTCCAATTTTTGTCCCCCAAAAATTCTATTTTTTCAATCAAAATTTGCATTTTTTTAATTAAAAACTTCCAAATTTTTTCCCCAAATCACGATTTTTTTCACCAAAAATTCAAATTTTGCCCCAAATTCCCTTTTTCTCCAAAAAATTCCATTTTCCCACTCAAATTTTGCATTTCTCCCCCAAATTCCCCCCAAAAGTTCTTTAAGTATTCACCCCAAAATCCCCTCAAAATTCCCTAAAAAATTTCACAAAATCCCCAAAAAATTCACTCGAATTTTCCCAAAATCCACCCAAAAATCCCCAAAAATTCTTTCAAATCCCCCCCCAAAGTCCCCTCAAAATTTTCCCAAAAATTAACCCCAAAATTCCTAAAAATACACAAAATTCCCCCAAAAATTCCCCAAAATCCCTCCAAAAAATCCCCCAAAAATTCCCCAAATATTTTCCCTAAAATCCCCCCAAATTCCCTTAAAATTCCCAAAAAATTCCCCCAAAAATTCTTCAAAATCCTCCCAAAAATCCCCCCCAATCCCCCCAAACAAAAATACACAAAACTCCCCCAAAAATTCCCCAAAATCCCTCCAAAAAATCCCCCAAAAATTCCCCAAATATTTTCCCTAAAATCCCCCCAAATTCCCTTAAAATTCCCAAAAAATTCCCCCAAAAATTCTTCAAAATCCTCCCAAAAATCCCCCCCAATCCCCCCAAAATTCCCCAAATAATTTTCCTAAAATCCCCCCAAATTCCCCAAAAATTCCCCAAAAATCTTATCCAAAATTGTCCAAAATTCCCCAATTTTCCCCCAAAAATCCCAAAAAACTCCCAAAATTCCCCCCAAAAATCTCCCAAAATTCCGCCAAATCCATCCCCAAAAATCCCCAAATTCCCCCAAAAAAATCCCCCCAACTCCACTGCTCCCCCGCGCGTTAGAGCGCCCCCTACCGGCCGGGAGGACTTCGCCCACCGCAGGCAGCGCGTCCGACGCCAGCGGCCACTGGGGGGCGCCAAGCAAAACCAGTTTGGACCAGTTTGGGATCTCCCCGTGCCCTCCCAGTATAAGCCAGTGCCCTCCCAGTGCCCTCCCAGTCTAAACCAGTTTAAACCAGTTAAAACCAGTATAAACCAGTAATCCCCAGTGCCCTCCCAGTTTCCTCCCAGTTCCTTCCCAGTACAAACCAGTTTAAACCAGTATAAACCAGTTCAGAGCAGTTTGGAACCTCCCAGTTCCCTCCCAGTCTAAACCAGTTCGAACCAGCAAAAACCAGTTCAAACCGGTCTGACTTTGTCTCCTCCCAGTATAAACCAGTAGAAACCAGTAGAAACCAGTATAAACCAGTATAAAGCAGTCTCACCTCATCCTCTCCCAGTAAGATCTGGGTGAAGAACTGGGGGTTCGGGTGCTGGTTCTGGTGGGGGAGGGGAAAAACCAGTATGGACGTATGGACCAGTATGGACCAGTATGGACCAGTACGGACCAGTACGGACCAATATGGACCAGTACGAACCAGTATGGACCAGTATAAACCAGTATAGACCAGTATAGACCAGTATGGACCAGTATGGACCGGTATGGACCAATATGGACCAGTACGAACCAGTATGGACCAGTATAAACCAGTATGGACCAGTATGGACCGGTATGGACCAGTATGGACCAGTATGAACCAGTATACACCAGTACAGACCAGTATAAAGCAGTATAAAAATCCCCTTTCCCCCCCATTTTTAACCCTTTCATCCCCTCGCAGTGCCCTCAAATCCCCCCCAGTTTGTCCCAGTTCCCTCCCAGTACAAACCAGTAACCCCCAGTCCCAAACCAGTACAAACCAGTAACCCCAAATCCCCATTTCTCCCCATTTTTAACCCTTTCACCACCCCAAAATCCCCCCTATATCCCCCCAAAATCCCCTCCCGGCGCCCCCCGAACCCCTCCCAGTCCAAACCAGTCCAAACCAGTCCAAACCAGT
>NW_024501694.1:5370-15347 GCF_017590055.1 Onychostruthus taczanowskii | reverse complement strand
GTGGGAGGGAGGTAAAGGGTTAAAAATGAGGGGAAAAATGGGGGTTTGGAGTCACTGGTTTGTACTGGTTTGGGACTGGGAGGTGAGAAATGGGTGGGGCTTGGAGCAAGTGGGTGGAGCTAAGAGGGAGTGGGCGGGGCTTAGACGGCATGGGTGGGGCTGGAAGTGGGTAAGGGTTAGAAGGAATGGGTGGGGCTTAAGTTGAGTGGGTGGAGCTTAAGAGTGTGGAGGAAGTGGGTGGGGCTTAGGTGAAGGGGGTGTGGCTCAAATGGGGTGTGACTTATAGGGAATAGGTGTGGCTTAAAGGGGTGTGGCTTAGAGAGTGGGTGTGGCTTAGAGGAAGGGGTGTGTCTTAGAGAAAGGGGTGTGGCTTAGAGGGAGTAGGTGTGGCTTAGAGGAAGGGGTGCGGCTTAGAGGGAGTAGGTGTGGCTTAGATGAAGGGGTGTGGCTTAGACAGTGGGTGTGGCTTAGAGGAAGGGGTGTGGCTTAGACAGAATAGGTGTGGCTTAGAGGAAGGGGTGTGGCTTAGAGGGAGTAGGTGTGGCTTAGAGGAAGGGGTGTGGCTTAGAGAGTGGGTGTGGCTTACAGTAAATGAATGGGGCTTTGAAAAGAATGGGTGTGGCCTAAGGGAGTGGGCGTGGCTTAGAGGCAGTGGGTAGGGCTTTAAATCGAGTGGGCGTGGCTTGGACAGAGTGGGTGGGGCTTAAAGCAAGCAGGTGGGTGCAGTTTGGGGGCATGGGCGTGGCTTAGGATGGGTGGGTGTGGCTTGCAGTAAATGAGCAGGGCTTTAAAAAGTGGGTGGGGTTTAGAGTGAATGGGTGGGGCTTAGAAGTACACATGCCTTAAAAGGAGTGGGCGTGGCTTAGAGGTACTGGGTGTGGCTTACAGGAAGTGGGTGGGGCTTAGAGAGAGGGTGGGGCTTAGCATGAATGGGTGGAGCTTATAGGAAGTGGGTGGGGCTTAGAGTGAGAGAATTTTTAAGGAGTGGGAGGGGCTTGGAGCAAGTGGGTGGAGCTTCATGTGGGTGGGGTTACAGGGTGGGTGTGGCTTCAGATGGAGTGGGAGGAGCTTATAGGTAGAGGGAGGGGCATACAGAGAGGGGGCGGGGCTTCTGCATAGTGGGAGTGGCTTTGAGGAGGAGTGGGCGTGGCTTTAAGGATGGTGGGAGTGGCTATGGGGAAGGGGGCGTGGCTTAGAGACAGTGGGTGGTGTTACGGAGAGTGGGCGGGGTTTCATCAGCAAACAAATCAATTTTTTTAAAAAAAGGGGATTTTTGGGGGGGAAAAAAGAAATTTTTGGGATTGCAAAGTGATTTTTGAGATTCCCAGGTGAAGTTTGATGCTGATAAAAGACAATTTTGGGTCAAAAAATATCAAATTTTGGGAAAAAACCCACAAATTTCTTTGGGAAAATTGAAATTTTCATGGAAAACTAGAATTTTTTTGGGAAATTAAGGTAATTTTTGGAATTTTTTTTGGGAATTCTCACTTGGATGGCTCCCAGGGAGGATTTAAAATGGGGTTGGAGGGAGATAAAAGAGGATTTTTGGGGAAAA
This sequence comes from Onychostruthus taczanowskii, assembly GCF_017590055.1. Classification (NCBI taxonomy): domain Eukaryota; kingdom Metazoa; phylum Chordata; class Aves; order Passeriformes; family Passeridae; genus Onychostruthus; species Onychostruthus taczanowskii. The sequence goes on along the minus strand of NW_024501694.1, from coordinate 13,792 downwards.
AAATGGGAACTTTGAGGAAAAAAGGGAGATTTTTGGATAAAAAAATGAGTGTTTTAGGAAAAAAATCGGAGTTTTGGAGGGAAATGGGATTTTTTTGAGAAAAAAGGGAATTTTGGGATTTTCAGGTAGCCCTAGGTCAGATTTGGGGTTCTGAGGGGAAATTTTCGGGGGAAAAAAATCAAATCTGGTGCCAAAAATTGTGATTTTTTTGGTAGGAAAAACAGAGATTTTTGAAAAAAAAAAAAAGGAATTTTTGGAAGAAAGGGAAATTTGGGATTTCCAGGTGTGCTCAGGTGAATTTTGGGGAGAAAATAAACAGATTTTGGGCAAAAAAAAAATCAGATTTTAGTAAAAAATGCATGATTTTTTTAGAAAAAAATTAAAATTTGGCGGGGGAAAGAATGATTTATTTTGGGGAAAAAAGGAATTTTAGGATTCCCAAGAATATTTTCAGATTCTCAAGTAATTTTTGGGATATTTCATGATGACAAAAGCTGATTTTTTGGGTTAAAAAATCGGGGTTTTTGGCAAAAAAAAGCGGGAAAATTGAATTTTTTTTGGGAAAATGGAAATTTTTTTGGGGAATAAAGGGAATTTTGGGATATTTTTTTTGGGAATTCTGACCTGGATGGCTCCCACGGTGGATTTGAAGACGGGGTTGCCAAACCTGACCGCCCTCCAGTGCCGGGGCGGGCGGGGGCTGAGCAGGTTGCGGCCGTACTTTTCCAGAATGTTCAGCGCCGTCCTCAGCTGCTCCAGGCCGCGGGGGAGACCCTCGGGGTTCTGGGAAAAAGGGAAAATTTTGGGATTTAGGGGGAGGCCAAAAAAAATTTGGGGAAAATCGGTGGAAGTTTGGGGAAAATGCGTCGGAAAATGGGGGAAGTGCGGGGTAAAATTGGTAAAAAATGCAGGGAAAAAGAATAAAAAATCCCAAAATATCTCCCAAAAAATCACCTTAAAAAATGTCCAAAGCCCTCAAGCATCGCTAAAACTGCCAAAAAAATAATAAAAAACTTTCAAAAATGTCCCCCAAAATCAGTAAAAATTCAGCAAAAAAAAAGCCAAAAAAAGGCAAAAAACCAGAAAAAAATCTCATTAAAATCCATTTCACCCAAAAAATCCCCAAAATTTGCCAAAATAAATTCCTAAAATTCACCCAAAATGCCCAATAATCACCAAAAAAATGCCAAAAAATCTCCCTAAAAATTCCCAAAATTCACCCCAAAAATGCCCCTAAAATTCCCCAAAATTCACCCAAAAATGTCCCCAAAAATCCCTATTAAAACCCTTCAAAAATCATCAAGAATCCCTAAAAATTCCCCCAAAAATTTAAAAAATTTTAAAAAGTCCTCCCCAAAATCAGTAAAAATTCAGCAAAAAAAAAGCCAAAAAAAGGCAAAAAACCACAAAAAAATCTCATTAAAATCCAAGTTTAGGGAAATCCCCAAAAATCTGGGGAAAATGCATGAGAAAATGGGGGAAATGCGGGGTAAAGTTGGTAAAAATGCAGGAAAAAAACTCCAAAAAATCCAAAAAAATCACCTAAAAACAACAAAAATTCACCTAAAAAATGTCTAAAATTCACCCAAAAAATCCCCAAAATTTGCCAAAATAAATTCCTAAAATTCACCCAAAAATGCCCAATAATCACCAAAAAAATGCCAAAAAATCTCCCTAAAAATTCCCAAAATTCACCCCAAAAATGCCCCTAAAATTCCCCAAAATTCACCCAAAAATGTCCCCAAAAATCCCTATTAAAACCCTTCAAAAATCATCAAGAATCCCTAAAAATTCCCCCAAAAATTTAAAAAATTTTAAAAAGTCCTCCCCAAAATCAGTAAAAATTCAGCAAAAAAAGCCAAAAAAAGCCAAAAAAATCACCAAAAAAACCTCATTAAAATATAAATTTAGGGAAATCCCCAAAAATCTGGGGAAAATGCATTGGAAAATGGGGGAAATGTGGAATAAAACTGGTAAAAATGCAGGAAAAAAATGCAAAAAAAATCACCCAAAAATCCTCAAATTCACTGGAAAAATTCCTAAAATTCACCCAAAAAATGCCCAAAATTCACCAAAAAAATTCCTAAAATTCCCCCAAAAAATCACCCAAAAGTCCCCACACCCCAAAAATGCCCCTAAAATTCCCCAAAATTCACCCACCAGCCCTGCTAAAAATCCCTATTAAAACCCTTCAAAAATCATCAAGAATCCCTAAAAATTCCCCCAAAAATTTAAAAAATTTTAAAAAGTCCTCCCCAAAATCAGTAAAAATTCAGCAAAAAAAGCCAAAAAAAGCCAAAAAAATCACCAAAAAAACCTCATTAAAATATAAATTTAGGGAAATCCCCAAAAATCTGGGGAAAATGCATTGGAAAATGGGGGAAATGTGGAATAAAATTGGTAAAAATGCAGGAAAAAAATGCAAAAAAAAATCACCAAAAAATCCTCAAAATTCACTGGAAAAATTCCCAAAATTCACCCAAAAAATGCCCAAAATTCACCAAAAAAATTCCTAAAATTCCCCCAAAAAATCACCCAAAAGTCCCCACAAAAAATCCCATAATCCTTCTTAAAAAAATCGCAAAGAAATCCCTCAAAAACCCTAAAAAATCAGCAAAAAAATTTAAAAAAAATCATTTAGAAATCAACAAAAAAACACAAAAACACTATTTTAGAATTCTCATAAAACTGTCAAAAATATCCCAGAAAATCCCTAAAAACATCCCCAAAAATCACCAAAAAACCACCCCAGAACTCTTTAAAAAATTGAAAAAACTATAAAATGCCTATTAAAAAATTACTTTAAAATGCTGTAGAACCACCAAAAAATGCCAAAAATTCCTACTAAAAAAGTCATTTAAGGTCACCCAAAAATCACATAAATCCCCAAAAACTTCCCCTTAAAAATCCCATAAAACCATCCAAAAATCCTGATAAAATCCTGTAAAACCTTTGAAAAATCACCTAAAAATCACTCAAAACCCCCCGCAAAAAAATCCTAAAAATCCCAAAAAACATCCCCAAAAAAGCCCAAAAAATCCCCAAAAAAGCCCAAAAAATCCCTCAAAAAATCACAAAAAATCCATAAAAATGATTTCTAAGTCATAGTAAAGTAACAAAAGACTAACAAAAAAAAACCCATAAAAATGTCCCAAAAATCCTCAAAAAATCCCCAAAAAATCCAATAAAACCCACAAAAAAATCTCAAAAAAATCCCTAAAAAATCCCCCCCAAATCCCATTAAAAATCCCATTAAAAATCCCATAAAACCTTTAAAAATCCCAATAAAAATGTGATTTTCTCACCCACTCCAGGTTGTCCCTGAGGATCCGGCTCCCCTGCAGGTGTTTGAAAAAATCACAAAAAATCCATAAAAATGATTTCTCAGTCATAGTAAAGTAACAAAAGACTAACAAAAAAAACCCACTAAAATGTCCCAAAAATCCTCAAAAAATCCCTGAAAAATCCCATAAAACTCACAAAAAAATCTCCAAAAAATCCCTAAAAAATCCCCCCCAAATTATATTAAAAACCCCATTAAAAATCCCATAAAACTCACAAAAAAATCTCCAAAAAATCCCTAAAAAATCCCCCCCAAATTATATTAAAAACCCCATTAAAAATCCCATAAAACTCACAAAAAAATCTCCAATCACTCAAAACCCCCCGCAAAAAAATCCTAAAAATCCCAAAAAAATCCCAAAAAATCCCTCAAAAAATCACAAAAAATCCATAAAAATGATTTCTAAGTCATAGTAAAGTAACAAAAGACTAACAAAAAAAAACCCATAAAAATGTCCCAAAAATCCTCAAAAAATCCCCAAAAAATCCAATAAAACCCACAAAAAAATCTCAAAAAAATCCCTAAAAAATCCCCCCCAAATCCCATTAAAAATCCCATTAAAAATCCCATAAAACCTTTAAAAATCCCAATAAAAATGTGATTTTCTCACCCACTCCAGGTTGTCCCTGAGGATCCGGCTCCCCTGCAGGTGTTTGAGTTTCCGGCTCGGGGGCAGCGGCAGCCGCAGCACCGGGCCCAGCTCGGGGGGCTCGGCCTCAGCCGGGCACCTCAGCAGGGCCCCCTCCAGGGCAGCCCGCAGGTCCTGAGGGGAAAAACGGAGAAAAAATGGGAATTTTGGGAAAATTCGGGAATTTTGGGGGGTTTTGGGGGGATTTTGGGGGGTTTTTAGGCGGTTTTGTGGGGCTCGGCCTCAGCTGGGCACCACAGCAGCGCCTACTCCAGGGAAGACTGCAGATCCTGAGGGGAAAAAATGGGAATTTTTGGGAAAAAATGGCAAATTTGGGAAAATTTATGGAATTTTGGGGATTTGGGAAAAAATCCGGGGGTTTTGGGGGAATTTTGGGGTTTTTTTAGGATGTTTTTGAGGGGTTTTGGGGGGCTTGGCCTCAGCCGGGCAGCACAGCAGGGTCCCCTCCAGGGCAGCCTGCAGCTCTTGAGGGGAAAAAAGAATTTTGAGGGAAAAAAATGGAAATTTTAGGAAAATTCAGAGCATTTTGGTGAAATTCGGGAATATTGAGGGAGAAAAAAGGAAATCTTGGGGATTTTATTTGGATTTTGGGGGTTTTTTAGGGTGTTTTTGAGGAGTTTTGGGGGGCTCAGCCTCAGCTGGGCAGTGCAGCAGGGCCCCCTCCAGGGCAGCCCTCAGCTCCTGAAGGGAAAACAGGAATTGTAGGAGAAAATTTAGGAACTTTGGGAAAATTTATGGAATTTTGGAGAGTTGGGGAAAAAATCTGGGAGTGTTGGAGGGATTTGGGGTTGTTTTTAGGGCGTTTTTGAGGGGTTTTGGTCAGCTTGGCCTCTTGAGGGGTTTTGGGGGGGCTCGGCCTCAGCCGGGCAGTGCAGCAGGGTCCCCTACAGGGCAGCCCACAGCTCCTGAGGGGAAAAAATGGGAATTTTGAGGGAAAAAAACCGCAAATTTTATGATAATTTAGGGAATTTTGGTGAAATTCAGGAATATTGGGGGGAAAACAGGAAATTTTATTTGGATTTTGGTGGTTTTTTATGGCGCTTTTGGGGGGTTTTGGGGGTCTCAGCCTCAGCCGGTCTCCTCCAGGGCAGCCCTCAGATCCTGAGGGGCAAAAGGGGAAGAAATGAGAATTTTAGGGGAAAATTCAGGAATTTTAGGAAACTTTATGGAATTTTGGGGATTTGGGAAAAATCCAGGGGTTTGGGGGGGATTTTTGGGGACTTCTGGAGTGAGTTTAAAGGGATTTGGTATTTTTGGGGGAGATTCTGGGCAATTTTAGAAAATTTGGGGGTTTTGGGAGTGATTTGATGGAATTTTGGAGGGATTTTGTGAATTTTTTGGGGATTTCTGCAGATTTTTAGGTGAATTTGGAATGATTTTGTTGGATTTTTGTGGGGTTTTGGGAGGATTTGAGGAATTTTGGGGGAATTTTGTTGGGGGATCTTTTGGGAAGGAATTTTTGGGGATTTTGTGGGGAATTCTGGCTGGATTGGATTTGGGGAAAATTTGGAACAAATTTTGAGGCATTTTTTTGTGTTTGAGGAGGGATTTGGGAGGATTAAGAGAATTTGATGGAGAAATTTGGGGGATTTGGGGAAAAATTGGGGGTCTGGAAGGGATTTGGGGGAATTTTGGGGAATATTTGTGGGAATTCTGGGGGATTTTGGGGAGGATTTGGGGAGATTTTGGGGTTTGAGGGGGGCTCACCTGGAGAGACCCCAAATCTGGGGCATCTTTGGGAAGGTCTGGCATCACCTGGGGAGGGAAAAGAGAAAATTTGGGGATATTTTCAGGAATTTTGGGGCTTTTGAATGTATTTTGAGGGGGTTTGAGCTAAATTTGGGCAATTTCAGGGGTATTTTGGGGGTTTTCTTGGCCTCTTTGAACCCCCAAATTTGCAGGGTTTGGATCACCTAAAAAACCCCAAATCTGGGGAAATTTGGTGGTTTTTTTTTAACACCGAATTTTGGGGGTGTTTCGACCGTCTGGGGTTTATTAACACGCCAAAATTTGGGAGGATTCTGGAAGAGTTTTGGGGGTCTTCCAGTCTCGCCAGCTCCCCCAGATTTAGGGCGGGTATTGGACTCCTTAACCCCCAAATTCGGGAGGATTTTGGAGGATTTTTCAGACCTTTTCCAATCCCTTTCGATGCATCTCGAATACGATCCTGGGGGCCCCAAATTCGGGGGAATTTTTGGGGGGGGTCTCTAGATGAGTTTGAGGGTGTGATGCCCCTTAAATTCCCAAAGTTTGGGAGAATTTTTGGGGTGTGTTTAGGGGTTTTGGGGGCATTTTCGGCCTCCCTAATTAGAGGCGGGATCTCCCCCCGCGTCGTTACCTCAGGGAGCGGCGGCGGATCCAAGATGGCGGCGCGTCCTGAGGGGGAAAGTGGGCGTGGCTTCCCCTTCTGTGACGTCACTCCCTCACATCTGCCCTTACGAAACATGGCGTTTCTGGCTCGTCTTCTCTTACGGCGCATGTGCCAGTTCAAGCCTCGCTTCTATTGGTGGCTTTTATTCCCGCCTCTCCCTCTTGGCCACGCCTCAGTCAGGGCTACCCTCACTCAAAATGGCGCTTCTTACCTTAATCAATAAAGCGCAAGCGCATCTTTCCGCTGACCAATCAGCAGCCGCGATTTTGGCGGGCACTCCCCCTCAGCGCTTAAGCCCCGCCCTTCTCCCTGCTCCCCTCAGGCCGCCATGATGGCGGCGGCGACCCCGCGGCTGCGGCCGCTGCTGCGCGCCCTGAGGGCTCAGGTGAGCCAGAAAGGGTTTTTTAACTTTTTCCCCCCTTTTTTGCCTTTTTCTGGGGGAGGTTATGTCGTCAAAGTGAGTGTTTAGATGTTATAAAGGCACAAAATGTTTTTTTTCCGCAGAGGTTGCGGGGTCCCGTGTGGTGCTGCGGAGCCCCGGCCGTGAGGGGGGTGGCGAGCGGCGCAGAGCAGGTGAGGCGAGAAAATTTGGGGGTGATTTGAGGGGAAAATTGGGATTTTTAGGGAAAATTTGAGGGAAATTTGAGGGCTTTTGGGGGAGATTTGGGGTTTTGGTGGGGAAATCTGAGGGGAATCTGGGAGTAATTGGGGAAATGTGGGGGTTTTGGGGGACTGTGAGGAAAATTTAGGGGTTTTGGGCGTAAATTTTTGGGAAAATATGAGGGACCTTCGGGTTGTGGGGGGTTTGAGGGGAAATTTGAGATAAATTTAGAGATTTTTGGGGAAATTCAGGAATTTTGGGGAGGAAATTTGGAGGTTTGGGGAGGTAATTTTGGGGAAAATCTGAGAGAAATTTGGAAGTTTGGGGAGAAATTCGGGAGTTTGGAGGGAAATTTGGGGGAAACTCTGTGGGTTTTGGGGGAAATTTTAGAGAAATCTGGGTGTAATGGGGGAAATTGGGGGCAGTATGGGGGAAACATGGGGATTTTTGGGGAAAATTTGATATAAATTTGGGCAATTCTAGGGAAATTTGGGGGTTTGGGGGGAAAATTGAGGGAAATTTGGGGATTTTTGAAATAAACTTGGGGAAAATTTGGGGATTTTGGCAGAAATTCAGGAAAAAATTGGGGGTCTTGAGTCAGATTTTGGGGTTTTTGTTTAAATTTTGGGGTTTTGATTAAAGTGAAGTTTTAGGGGTTAAGTTTGAGTGGGGCTTATGTCAATTTTGGGTGGTTGTGGACAAATTGAGTGAGTTTGGGGTCAAATTTTGGGTTTTTTTGGTTAAATTTTGGATATTTTGGTTTAAGTATTGGGGATTTTGATGAAATTGGGGGGTTTGAGGTCAATTTCTTGAGATTTTGTGCGAAAATTTTTTAGGTTTTGATTAATTTAAGAGGTTTACACTTCAAATATTGGAGGTTTTGGTGTCAGATTTTACATTTTTGGGGTCAATTTTTTGGGTTTTGGGTCAAATTTCAGGGGTTTTGGTAAAAATGAGGAAGTTTGCTAAATTTTGAGGGTTGTGCTTCAAATTTTGGGGTTTTTTGGTTCAGATTTTGGGTAAATTTTGGATTTTTTTTTGTTCAACAGGGTGAGTTTTGGGTCAAATTTTGTGGATTTTGGGTCAATTTTTTTGAGTTTTGGATCAAATTTTAGGTGGTTTGTTTAAAACGAGGGAGATTGGGTCAAGTTTTGGGGTGGTTTTGGTCAAATTTTGGTTATCTTAGGTTAAATTTTGGGGATTTCTAATCAAATCAGGGGTTTCTGGTCAAATATTTGGTTTTTTGATTCAATTTTCTGTGTTTTGGTTCAAATTTTCGGGGTTTTGATTAAATTGTTTTATTTTTCTGGGTTGGGTTGGGGTCAATTTTTGGGGTTTTGGTTAAGTGGAGTTTTAAGGACAAATTTTGATTTTTGGGGGGTCAAATTTTGCCTTTTTTGGCTCAAATTTCAAATTTTTCTCTTTTTACCCCCCCCTTAGCTCCCTCCCCCAACCCCT
>NW_024501694.1:0-4704 GCF_017590055.1 Onychostruthus taczanowskii | reverse complement strand
CCAGGGTGGCCGTGGCCGCCGAATTTGGGGGGGGGGGGCGAAGCCTGGGGGGTGGCAGGCGAAATTTCGGTGAAAAAAGGTGAAAATACTGAGTGGAAATGAAAAAAAGTTGGGTTGAAATGCATTAAAGTAGGGCAAAGTGGGCGTGGTTTAAGGATTGTGGGCGTGGCTTTAGAGTTGTGGGTGTGGCTTACTGATTTGTGGGCGTGGCCTAGAATCTGGAGCATGTAGGGCAAAATTTGGGTGAAAAAAAGTTTAAAAATAGCGTTAAAATGCCTAAAAATGAGGTTTGGTGGGTGTGGCTTAGGGGCTATGGGCGTGGCTTAAGGGCTGTGGGCGTGGTCACACAATTTGGGGAGATTGGGGCAGAGCTTGGGGGGTGGGACGCGGAATTTGGGTGAAAAAAAGCTTAAAAAGATGCAAAAAATTTGGGTTAAAATGCATTAAAGTAGGGCAAAGTGGGCGTGGTTTAAGGATTGTGGGCGTGGCTTTAGAGTTGTGGGTGTGGCTTATTGATTTGTGGGCGTGGCCTAAAAACAGAGGCACGTGGGGCAAAATTTGAGTGAAAAAACGGTTAAAAATAGGGTTAAAGTGCCTAAAAATGAGATTTGGTGGGCGTGGCTCAAGGCTTGTGGGTGTGGCTTAAGTTTTGTGGGCGTGGCTTAAGGGCTGTGGGCGTGGTCACACAATTTGGGGAGATTGGGGCAGAGCCTGGGGGGTGGGAGGTGAAATTTGGGTGAAAAAAGCTTAAAAATATGCAAAAAATTTGGGTTACAATGCGTTAAAGTATGGCAAAATGGGCGTGGTTTAAGGATTGTGGGCGTGGCTTTAGAGTTGTGGGCGTGGCTTGTAACTTTATGGGCGTGGCCTAAATTATTGAGGCAAAATTTGGGTGAAAAAGTGAAAAATCTGTTTTTAAATGCACAAAAATGATGTTAAAAGGCAAAAAAATTACAATTAAGTGGGCGTGGTTTAAGGTTTGTGGGCGTGGTTTAAGGTTTGTGGGCGTGGCTTGTTGGCTTGTAGGTGTGCCCCGAAAATTTGGAACACACGTGGCAAAATTTGGGTGAAAAAAGCTGAAAAGAAGGGGTTAAAATGCATTAAAAAATCGGATTTTGTGGGCGTGGTTTAAGGGTTGTGGGCGTGGCTTTAGAGTTGTCGACATGGCTTATTAATTTGTGGGCGTGGCCTAAAAACTGGGGTACATAGGGCAAAATTTGGGTAAAAAAAAAGGTAAAAAATAGCGTTAAAATGCCTAAAAATGAGATTTGGTGGGTGTGGCTTAAGGGCTGTGGGCGTGGCTTAAGGGATGTGGGTGTGGTCACACAATTTGGGGAGATTGGGGCAGAGCTTGGGGGGTGGGACGCGGAATTTGGGTGAAAAAAAGCTTAAAAAGATGCAAAAAATTTGGGTTAAAATGCATTAAAGTAGGGCAAAGTGGGCGTGGTTTAAGGATTGTGGGCGTGGTTTAGAGCTGTGGGCGTGGCTCGTTAATTTATGGGCGTGGCCTAAAACCAGAGGCACGTGGGGCAAAATTTGAGTGAAAAAACGGTTAAAAATAGGGTTAAAGTGCCTAAAAATGAGATTTGGTGGGCGTGGCTCAAGGCTTGTGGGTGTGGCTTAAGTTTTGTGGGCGTGGCTTACGGGCTGTGGGCGTGGTCACACAATTTGGGGAGATTGGGGCAGAGCTTGGGGGGTGGGAGGCGAAATTTGGGTGAAAAAAGCTTAAAAAGGTGCAAAAAATTTGGGTTAAAATGCATTAAAATAGGGCAAAGTGGGCGTGGTTTAAGGATTGTGGGCGTGGCTTTAGAGTTGTGGGTGTGGCTTGTAACTTTATGGGCGTGGCCTAAAAACTGGGGCAAAATTTGGGTGAAAACGTGAAAAATCGGTTTTTAAACGCACAAAAATGATGTTAAAAGGCAAAAAAATTACAATTAAGTGGGCGTGGTTTAAGGTTTGTGGGCGTGGTTTAAGGTTTGTGGGCGTGGCTTGTAGGTGTGCCCTGAAAATTTGGAACACACGTGGCAAAATGGGCGTGGCTTCAAGATTTAAGGGGTAGGAGATGCAATTTGGGTGAAGAATGGATAAATGCCTAAAAATGACCAAAAAGGGGTGTGGCTTAGTGGTTGTGGGCGTGGCTTAAGGAGCATGGCATCCCATATATGGGCATAGAGTGGGTGTGGTTTATTCTTAAAGGGGCCTCACCCCATTTTAATTTTTGCCTTGTTTTTATTTTATTTTTTGGGTGGATTTTGTGGGTGTGGCTTGCCTGAAGTGGGCGTGGCCTTTCTGATGTGGGCGTGGCCTAAATTTGAGTATGAGGAGCTGAAAATTTGGGGAAAAAAAATCAAAAATTTGGAAATTCTAAAGGAAAAAAAAGGCCTGATTGGGCATGACCAAATTTGGTCTGAAAGGGGCGTGGCCTCACCTGCCCCACTGTGTGCCTCTTGTATTCCATGTATGGGCATTGAGTAGGCGTGGCTTACTCTTAAAGGGGCCTCACCCCATTAAAATTTTTGCCAGTTTTTGGGGGGGTGTGGCTTTGCAGAAGTGGGTGTGGCCTAAAATGAAGTGGGTGGGGCCAAAATTTGGGACAAAAATGGGAAAATTTGGGGATTTCAGAAGCAAAATATCCTAAAATAGGCAACATTCAAATTTGGCCAGAAAGGGGCGTGGCCTCACCTATTGCAGCTATTACTTATTCTGTATATGGCCATAAAGTGGGCGTGGTTTAGTCTTAAAGGGGCCACACTTAATTATAATTTTTTGCCATTTTTGGAGGTTTTTTTCCAATTTTTTCAGGATTTTTTTGGTGTGGCTCATCTGAGGTGGGCGTGGCTGGTTGGCCACGCCCCCCCTGACTGACCACGCCCCTTTTTAACCCCTCAGTGGCCGTGGCTTACTCAGAACTGGTCTCGTATCAACGACGTCACGACGTCAATCCGCTCCGGGGCTTCCTGGTGCCCCTCGTGCAGGTTTGGAAACCCCAAAAATTTGGGAATTTGCCCCAAAAAATTTGGGAATAAATTCTGGATAAACCTTGGGGGGCGATGGGGAAAATTTGGGGGGAATCTGGTGGAAAAATTGGTTTAAAAATTGAAATTTTGAAGAAAATTTTTGCAGCAGGATCCCAAAAAATTCCCAAAATTTATTTTTGTATTTTAATTTTGATTTTTTCTTTTTATGTGTAAGGGAAAAGATGCTTTAAAAACCCAGAAAAATTACTATAAAATTGTGTAAAAATCAGAAAAAAATTTTAAAATTCCATTAAAATTTTTTTAAAAATCTGAGGAAAACTCCCAAACAATTAAAAAAAAAATCAGAAAAAAATTCTGTAAGAAATCCAAATTTTCTTGAGATTTTTCTGGATTTTTTTTCTTGATGATTTTAGTAAATTTTAGGTAATTTGAGCCTTAAAATTTTTGAAAAAAATCTCAGGAAATTAAGAAAAAATCTGTGAAAAATAATTTTTAAAATTAAAAAAAAATCTGAAAAGGAGTATTTTAAAATTAAAATAAAGTTACTAAAATATTCAGTAATTTTTAGTTATTTTAAGGTTCCTAAAATCTAAAAAAATTCTTAAAAATACATTTAAAAATTTGAAAAAATAATTAAAAACGCAGAAAAAGTCCCAAAAATTCTGGGAAAAAAATCCAAAAAAATTTGAAAAAAAAAATCTGAAAAAATTCTGTAAAAATTCTCAAACATTCCCTTAAAAATTCCCAAAATTTTGGTGAAATATTTCCAAATTTTGGAGAGTTCCAGATTTCTTAAAACCTCTGAGAATTCTCAAGAAATGCTTAAAAATTCCTAAAAATGTCACTGAGAATCATTTAAAAATTTGGAAAAAATGATAAAAAAATTGTGTAAAAAATGTCTGAAAAAATGTTTTATTTTAGATTAATTTTATATTTTTAAATTGTTTAGAAATTATTTTAAAGAATTTGAATATTGGAGAAAAAATTGCAAAATATTGACGAAAAATCTGAAAAAATTCATTAAAAGTTCATTAAAAATCCGAAAAAAATCAGAAAATTTCTGGATTTTTTTGGTTATTTTTTATTTATTTTTCATTGAATGTACGCTTTAAAATACAAAATCAAATTCTAAGAAATCATTTAAAAATTCAGAAAAATCCCAAAATTTGGGGGAAAAATCCCAAAAAAATTTGAAAAAAAATCATGAAAAATTCAGAAAAATCCCAAATATTTTGGGGAAAAAAATCCCTAAAAAATTAAAGAAAAATATGAACACATTCTATAAAAAATCATTTAAAATTTTCATGTATTTCCTTATATATCGTATAATTTTGAGCTTTAAAATTGCTTTAAAACTTAATAAAATACCCCAAAAAATCAGAAAAAATGCTGTAAAAAATCCGAAATATTCTAAAAACTCTTTTTTATTTTTAGTCAATTTTAGGCTTTCAAACCCCTTAAAAACTCTCAAAAAGTTCTTTAAAATTGGGAAAAATTCACAAAAAAAATCACCAAAAAATGAGAAAAAATTTTTAAAAATTAGAAAAAAATCAGAAAAAAATTCAGACAAAAATTCCATTAAAAATCCCAAATTATCCAAAACAAATTTCCTTATTTTAGATGAATTTTATATTTTTAGATTGATTTGAAATAGCTAAAATATGCTTAAAAATTGAGGAAAAAAACAAAAATAGTTGATTAAAAATCGGGAAAAATTCATAAAAAA
>NW_024501693.1:0-752 GCF_017590055.1 Onychostruthus taczanowskii | reverse complement strand
GGGAATGGGCTCGGGAATGGGAACGGGGCTGCGGGCGGAGCCGGCGGCGGCACCGCGAGCGGGGCTGGGGCTGCGGCCGAGGACGGGACCGGCGGCGGGGCTGGGGCCGGAGCCGCGGGCCGAGGGGACGGAGCCGGAGCCGCTGGTGCTGAAGGGGCCGGAGCCGGTACCGGTACCGGGAGCGGAGGCGGGCACGGGGCTGGGAGCGCAGCCGGGCACGGAGTCAGAGCGGAGCTCCTGCAGCAGCCAGGACCGGAGCCGGGTGGGAGCTGGTGATGTAACCGGAGCCGGGATGGAGCCGCCAGGGAGCCGCCACCGGAGCCGGGATAGAACCGGCACCGGGGCGGGGTGGAGCCGGGATGGAGCCGGGATGGAACCGGGATGGAGCCGGGATGGAACCGGGATGGAGCCGGGATAGAACCGGCACCGGGGCGGGGTGGAGCCGGGGTGGAACCGGGATGGAACCGGGATGGAACCGGGATGGAACGGCGACCGGCGCCGGGATGGAACCGGGAAGGAACCGGGATGGAGCCGCCACGACGCGCGGGGCAACTTCTCCCCAAGTTCCCGTGAGCGACGCGTGGGGAGTGGCACCCCCGGGATTGTCCCCCCGGGATTGTCCCCCGGGATTGTCCCCCGGGATTGTCCCCGCGCTGTCCCCGCTGCGTCCCGCGGGGCCGGCGGTGGGCGGCAGCAGCGGGGGGATCTCCCGGCCCCCTCCCCGCGGTCCCGGAGCCCCCCCAGGCCGGACC
>NW_024501692.1:0-752 GCF_017590055.1 Onychostruthus taczanowskii | reverse complement strand
AAAAAAAAAAAAAAAAATCACAAAGAGAGAAAGAAAAGAAAAGAGATAGAGTAAAATCAAACAGGAATCGGATTATTCTGCTTTTAAAATGGCAACCTAGAGAGGAATTAAAAGGGAATGGTATGTAATAAAAGCCTGAGACGATTAATAGGAAAATATAAGAGGGGAGGGATTTTTTTAATGATTAAAAAACACAGACGACTCCTGTAAATAGAAGCTTCATTTCTTCAAGTGATTTCTTTTGAAAAGAGCGATCTGAATATTCAACTTTAAGGCAAAGCTCCACTCTGTATGTACAACATTAATATGATCTCTGCAGAATTTGGTACTCAGAAATATTAACATATCAAAGCTGCTGCCTGAGGCTAGAGAAGCTATCGATACACGAGCAGTAGGAAAAGTAAAGATTATTGGTTCTGATGGTTAGAGCAGGGAAGCTCCGGGCTAAATCCTGCACACCATTAACTGAAAGTGATAGCATGGGGATCTCTGCCCTGGAATCAGTGGCAAATATTTTCTCTAGCTGGTAATTAGCTCGCCAGCACCTAAGCCTTGCAAAAGTCTTTTACTTTCCGAGCCTCATTAAAAGCAAACACCAAATCACTGCACTAAACAATCTAGAAAGCAGCTGATATGTGCAATGGCAGCCAGAGATGGAAGCAGGGAAGAGCCATGTTTGTGATGTTTGTCATTCCCACCAGTATTAATACCTGCATGTAAACCATGACACTTTTTAGAGACTGCTTTTTTTT
>NW_024501691.1:0-752 GCF_017590055.1 Onychostruthus taczanowskii | reverse complement strand
CCCAAAACCCAATGCATTCCCCAAACCTGGTGCATTTTTCCCAATCCTCAATGCATTTCCCAATCCTGGTGCATTCCCCAATCCCGGTGCATTCCCCCAAATCCCGGTGCATTCCCCCAAAACCCAATGCATTTCCCCAATCCCGGTGCATTTTCCCCAGTCCCATGCATTTCCCCAGTCCCATGCATTTCCCCAATCCCCGTGCATTTTCCCCAAAACCCAATGCATTCCCCAATCCCGGTGCATTTTCCCCAAACCCCGGTGCATTCCCCAATCCCGGTGCATTCCCCAAACCCCGGTGCACTTCCCCAATCCCGGTGCATTTCCCCCAAAACCCAATGCATTCCCCAAACCTGGTGCATTTTTCCCCCCGGTGCATTTTCCCCAAGCCCCGGTGCATTCCCCAATCCCGGTGCATTCCCCAATCCCGTTGCATTTCCCCAATCCCGGTGCATTTCCCCAATCCCGGTGCATCCCCCCAAATCCCGTTGCATTTCCCCAATCCCGTTGCATTTCCCCAATCCCATGCATTCCCCAAACCCCGGTGCGCTCCCCGGCTGCGAGCCCACCTGCGAGACGCTGATGCCGCCGCGCCGCGCCAGCTCCTCCTTGGCCTCCTCGCTGGGGTAGGGGTTGCTCAGGTGCGAGTAGAAGTACGCGTTCAGCACCTCCGTGGCCTGCTTGCTGAAATTGCGCCGCTTCCGCCTGCAGCGCCGCGCGCACACAGGGGTTAACGGGGAAAAAGTGAAATA
>NW_024501690.1:0-753 GCF_017590055.1 Onychostruthus taczanowskii | reverse complement strand
CTGCATGACAAGCACTCTGCCCAGCACTTCAAGGGAGATTCTTCCTCCCCCCTAAACTCTTTCTGTGAGGGCATAGACTGCATGCAGGTATTGGGCCAATTTCCCAATGGATGTGCTAGAGTTCCCAGAAGGATCACAGAAGTGGCCTGAGGGTTGTTTGCAGTGCAGAAGGAGTGAAGGTGTTTTAGGTGTTCAAGCACAGAGAAATGATACTTCTGTGTAGACTTTTGAAATTATTTATAAACACACTTGTAGGAAAGACAGGGCAAGGTGTTTTAACGAGGTCCAGTGATGGCAAGTCAGCAGACTGTTGTTTTCCACTAAAAGAAGGGAAGTTTTGATTAGGAGGAGGCTTCTTAGTGTGAGTTGTCTGAAAATGGAAGATGTTGCCCAGAGAAGTTTTAGATGTGCCTCCAAAGTTCAAATCTAGCTGAAAGTGTTCCTGCTCATGTCAGAGCTGTGCATTAAATGGCCTTTAGAGAAAAGTTTAAGTTGGAAACTGGCAATATTGTTTGGCTTTTTGAAGGACTCAGCGTTGCTATGTACTTTCCATTGTCAGGAGCTCAGATATGGAGATGCAGATGAAGCCAGTTTAATGAGCAGAAAATAAAGACTAAATGTTATTCTGCTGTCTTGGCATAGGGGATGCATACATTGCTTTAGGCTGATCTATATCTCCAAGTAATTCATCCCAGGTAATAAAAGGACAATTCAAGTGTGAAAAAGCTTCTGAAGTCTTCCCTATAGTATCGG
>NW_024501689.1:0-753 GCF_017590055.1 Onychostruthus taczanowskii | reverse complement strand
TTGGGGTGAAATCCTGGGATTTTGGGGCAAATTCCTGGATTTTTTGGGGAATTCAGGGAATTTTGGGGTGAAATCTGAAGTTTTGAGGTAAATTCCTGGGAATTCCGGAATTTTGGGACAAATTCCCGGATTTTGGGGTGAAATCTGCAGATTTTGGTGTGAATTCAGGGATTTTGGGGTGAAATCCTGGGATTTTGGTGTTAATTCCCAGATTTTGGGGCAAATTACCAGATTTTGGGATGAATTCCTGGGATTTTGGGGTTGAATTCAGGGAATTTTGGTGTGAAATCCTGGGAATTCCAGGATTTGGAGGTGAATTCAGCAAATTCTGGGGTGAAATCTGCAGATTTTGGGGTGAATTCCCAGGTTTGATGTTAATTCCCAAATTTTGGGGGCAAATTCCCAGGATTTTGGGGGGAAATCCAGAATTTTAGGATGAACTCAGGGAATTTTGGGGCAAGCTCCTGAGATTTTCGGGTTGAATTCAGGGATTTTGAGGTGAATTCCCAAGATTTTGGGGTGAATTTCTGGGATTTTGGGGCAAATTCCAGGATTTTAGGTTGAATTCAGCGTATTTTGTGTTGAATTCTCATGATTTTGGGCTGAATTCGGGGAATTTTGGGGCGAGCTCCTGGGATTTTCGGGTTGAATTCAGGGATTTTGAGGTAAATTCCCAAGATTTTGGGGGGAATTCCCAGGATTTTGAGGTAAATTCCCGGATTTTGGGTTGAATTCTCATGATTTTGGGCTGAA
>NW_024501688.1:0-753 GCF_017590055.1 Onychostruthus taczanowskii | reverse complement strand
CCCCATAAACCCCCCACAGATACCCCATAAACCCCCCACAAATCCCCCCAAAAAAAACATAAAATCCCCCAAAAAAACACCTCAAAATCCCCCAAAAATCCATAAATGCCCCAAAAATCCCCCAAAAAACCCTACAAAATCCGCATAAATCCCCCAAAAAACCCCAAAAAAGCTCAAAACCTCCCCCAAAAAAACCCATAAAAACCTCACATATCCCTCAGAAAACCCCATAAAACCGCCCTAAAATCCCCAAAAAACCCCAAAAAACACCACAAAAACCCCCAAAAATCCTTTAATGCCCCAAAAATCCCCCAAAAATCCCTACAAAATCCGCATAAATCCCCCAAAAAACCCCAAAAAAACCTCAAAACCTCCCCCAAAACCACCAGAAATCTCCTTAAAAAGTCCCATAAATCCCCCACAAAAACCCCACAAATCCCTCAGAAAACCCCATAAAATCCCCCTAAAATCCCCCAAAAACCTGATAAATCCCCCAAAAATCCCCAAAAAACACAGAAATCCCCCAAAAAGACCTCAGATCACCCCACAGATGCCGCCATCACCCCAAAAATCCCCCATAAACCCCCATAGATACCCCAAAAAAAACCCTATAAAATCCCATAAAAATCCCCAAAAAACCCCAAAAAACACCACAAAATCCCCCAAAAATCCATAAATGTCCCAAAAATCCCCCAAGAAACCCTACAAAATCTGCATAAGTCCCCCAAAAAACCCCAAAAAAGCTGAAAACCT
>NW_024501687.1:0-753 GCF_017590055.1 Onychostruthus taczanowskii | reverse complement strand
CAAATTTTGGATTCCCAAACCCCAAATCCACCATTTCCCACCCCAAACTCACCGTGATGATCTCCAGCACCTCGGCCTTGCTGACCTCGCCGTTCCTGTCCACGTCGAAGAGCGAGAAGGCCCACTCGAGCTTGAGGTGGGTCTTGCCCGAGGAGGTGAGGTGCAGCGCGATGATGTACTCCCGGGAACCGCGCTGACCTCCCCGATCCCAAATCCCAAATCCCCCATTTCTCACCCCAAATTTTGGGTTTCCTCACCCCAAATCTTGAGTTTCCTCACTCACCCCAAATTTTCCATTTCTCACCCCAAATTTTGGCTTTCCTCACCGTGATGATCTCCAGCACCTCGGCCTTGCTGACCTCGCCGTTCCCAAACCCCAAATCTCCCATTTCTCACCCCAAATTTTGGGTTTCCTCACCCCAAATCTTGAGTTTCCTCACCGTGATGATCTCCAGCACCTCAGCCTTGCTGACCTCGCCGTTCCTGTCCACGTCGAAGAGCGAGAAGGCCCACTCGAGCTTGAGGTGGGTCTTGCCCGAGGAGGTGAGGTGCAGCGCGATGATGTACTCCCGGAAGTCCAGGGTCCCGTCGTCGTTGGTGTCGAAGCTGCGGAAGACGTGGCGCGCGTAGCCCTGCGGGTCCGAGTTGGGGAAGAAGGTGCCGTAGATCTTCTCGAACTCGGCGCGGCTGATGCGGCCGTCGGGGCACTGCCGCTGGAAGCTCTCGTACCTGGGGGCGGGGAGGGGGCAGGGG
>NW_024501686.1:0-753 GCF_017590055.1 Onychostruthus taczanowskii | reverse complement strand
CTCTAGGTGTGCCCCATGGCCACGTGTCGCCCCAGGGGGTTATCAGGGAGCTCTAGGTGTCCCCAGCTGTGTCCCAGCTGTCCCCAGGTGTGCCCAGGTGTGCTCAGGTGTGCTCAGGTGTGTCCCCCCACACGACCTGAACTGCCAGGAGGAGCAGGACCCCATGAACATCTCTAGGTGTGCCCCATGGCCACGTGTCGCCCCAGGGGGTTATCAGGGAGCTCTAGGTGTCCCCAGCTGTGTCCCAGCTGTCCCCAGGTGTGCCCAGGTGTGCTCAGGTGTGTCCCCCACAGGACCTGAACTGCCAGGAGGAGGAGGACCCCATGAACAAGCTCAAGGGCCAGAAGATCGTCTCCTGCCGCATCTGCAAGGGCGACCACTGGACCACGCGCTGCCCCTACAAGGACACGCTGGGGCCCATGCAGAAGGAGCTGGCCGAGCAGCTGGGGCTGTCCACGGGCGAGAAGGAGAAGCTGCCTGGAGGTGGGACCCCAAATCCCGCTTTTTTTGGGAAATTTTGGGAATTTTTCCTGGTCTTTCCCTGCCTTTTTCCCATTTTTTTACGGTTACGTGGCCCCAAGGTGGCCTCGTTGTTGTGGTGGTGGCCCCGTGCAGGAGGAGCTCCTGGGGCTGTCCACAGGGGAGGAGAAGCTGCCTGGAGGTGGGACCCCAAATCCCAGATCCCAAATCCCACTTTTTTTTGGGAATTTTGGGGATTTTTCCTGTTTTTTCCCTGCCTTTTTCCCATTTTTG
>NW_024501685.1:0-758 GCF_017590055.1 Onychostruthus taczanowskii | reverse complement strand
AAGGAGAAAGATCTCCTGCCCTATTTACTTCATGCGGCAGCAGCTGCACGGGGCCCAAATCAGTGCAGCCAGCCCTGCAGCAGCATCACAGCACTGGGGCTCTGCTGGTCCAACTGGGCAGCTGCGCGAGGCTCTGTCACAGTAAGGATGGCTGCAACAAATCTTTGGGTCCTCTGACTTCAGGGTGAACACGGCAAAAAATAGGAAAAAAGGAGCAGGAACAATGGAGTGCCTGAAAAGGAAATTTACTTGTAATGAGAAATAAAAATAGGGATGATGCTCAAGAGCCCAACACATCAAAAGGACAAGCTCCAAAAGACCAGAAGCATGGGAGTGGTAACAATATATAGGCTTGAGGTGGAACATTCCAGAGACAATACCATATATGGAACACAAGTAACCAGCAGGGGAGTAGAACTTGGACTAATTAACATAACAACTCCAAAGGCTCTTGGAAGGAGATCTTGGTCTTGCCCTGAGTTAGATAAATGTTTCACAGGGCTTGATGCTGAGGTTTGGTGTCAGAGGGGTGAAGTCTGGCTGACTTTGTTCCACTCAGGCTGCTTCCCCCAGGGTCAGTGCTAAGCAGCTGTGGCAGGAGTTTGGTGTTGGCATTTCCATTTTTGGGAGTGCTCCAGGGCAGGGTGTTTCTCCAGGATTAATTTTTCATTTTTTTCTGGTATAACTTTCAGAGAATTATGTAACCCCTGATGGTAGAAAAGGTCTCCCAGCACATCAAGTCCAAACTGTGCCCAATG
>NW_024501684.1:0-754 GCF_017590055.1 Onychostruthus taczanowskii | reverse complement strand
GTTGGAAAATTGGGAAAATTGGGAAATCTGGGAATTTTGGGGTGGAAAAATTGGGAAATTTGGGAAATTTGGGAATGTTGGGGGGGTAAATGGGAATTTTTGGGTTGGAAAATTGGGAAAATTGGGAAAATGCGGGAATTTCAGGGTGGAAAAATGGGGGAAAAATTGAATTTTGGGGTTGGAAAATTGGGAAAATTGGGAAATTTGGGAAATTTGGGAAATTTGGTGTGGGAAAATGGGGGAAAATGGGAATTTTGGGGTGGGAAAATTGGGAAATGCGGGAATTTTGGGGTGGAAAAATGGGGGAAAAATTGAATTTTGGGGTTGGAAAATTGGGAAATTTGGGAAATTTGGGAAATTTGGGAATTATGGGGTGGGGAAATTGGGAAATGCGGGAATTTTGGGGTGGAAAAATGGGGGAAAAATTGAATTTTGGGGTTGGAAAATTGGGAAAATTGGGAAAATTGGGAATTTTGGGGTGGGGAAATGGGGGGAAATGGGAATTTTGGGGTTGGAAAATTGGGAAAATTGGGAATTTTGGGAATTTTGGGGTGGGGAAATGGGGGAAATGGGAATTTTGGGGGGAAAAAGAGGAGTTTTGGGTCCGACTCACCGGCTCGAGCGCCGCGGGCTCCCCCTTCTCCCCCTTGGAGCCGCGGGGGGCCTGGGGGGGGCAGACATGGAACCCCCCCAAATTTGGGTCCGTCAGCCGAGGGGGGACCCCAAAATCCAGCCCGGGAACCCCCCAAAAAAC
>NW_024501683.1:0-25522 GCF_017590055.1 Onychostruthus taczanowskii | reverse complement strand
CAGGTGACTCACGGTGAAGATCTCCACGATGTCGTTGGAGGTGGTGCGCACGGGGTCCACGTCCTTCTCGCTCAGCACCCGCATGAGGCTGACGCCGTCGGTCTCCAGGATCCACTCCTGGAGAGCCTTGAACTCCCCGTCCTCGGTGATGATGATCTTCTTCTTGTTGTCCGTCTGCGGCAGGTGCATGTACACCTGGGCAGGTGGGGACAGGTGTCACCATGGTGTCACCATGGGTGTCCCAGATCTTCTAAAGGTCTCTTGGAACCTCCTAAAAGTCTCCATGGAGAACTCCTGATGCTCCTCAAGATCTGCCTGGAGATCTTGAACCCCCAGAGCACCTGGTGGTACCCAAAGACCTTCTCAGGCGCCCACAGGTGTCACCAGGGACCATCCTGGATCTTCTAAAGGTCTCCTGGAACCTTCTAAAGGTCACCATGGAGCTCTCCAGGTATCTCTGGAGACCTTCTATCCCTTCATGGACCCCTCCAGGTGTCCCCAAGCCCCCCAAGGTGTCCCCAAGCCCCCCCAGGTGTCCCCACCTTGCTGATCTGCTCGATGCCCTGCAGGGTCATGTCCGTCAGCATGTTGGACTCGATGCAGCGCAGGAAGACGTCATCGTCCATCTTGTCCACCACCTCCTCCTCCTGGGGACACAGCGGGGGACAGGTGACACCCAGGCCATCCCAGGTGTCCCCCGAGGTGTCCCCGGAGGTGTCCCCAGGTCCCTGCCCACCTCCTGCATCTTGTTCTCGTCGCTGTTCATGATGCGGATGCGCAGCACCAGCTTCTCGGCGTTGTCGTCGTTGAAGATGCAGTTGAGGTCGTCACCAAAGCCTGGGAGGGGACACAAGGTGGGGACAGGGTCACCTCCAAGGTCACGGCACCCAAGGGACTTCCAGGGTGTCCTCAAAGATCTGCCAGGAACCCCCAAAGCTCCTCCAGGTTCACCCAGAATTCCTCGAAGAGCCCTCAGATGCCTTCAAGGGTCACCCAAGACCCTCAAAAAGCTCCTCAGATGTCCTCAAAACTCATCCAGGACACCTCAAACCCCCTTCAGGTATCTCAAAAGCTGCTCAGATGCCCTCAAAACTCATCCAGGACACCTCAAACCCCCTTCAGGTATCTCAAAGCTGCTCAGATGCCCTCAAAACTCACACAAGTCACCTCAAACCTCTTCCAGGACTCCCAAACCCCCTCCAAGACCCCTGAAAGCTGCTCAGATGCCCTCAAAACTCATCCAGGTCACCTCAAACCCCCTTCAGGTCTTTCAGAAGCTGCTCAGATGCCTTCAAACCTCCTCCAGGTCCCTCAAAAGCCCTTCCAGACTCACCCACAAGACCCCAAAAGTTCCTCAGATGCCTTCAAAACTCATCCAGGTCACCCCAAACCCCCTCCAGGTCCTCCAAAACCCCCCCAATCCTTGAACTTGGACTCGATCTCGCCCAGCATCCAGTCGAAGACACCCCAAGATCTGACCCCAAAACCCCTCAAAACCCCAAAAGTGACCCCAAAACCCCCCAAGGATGACCCCAAACACCCCAAAGCCCGTTCTCACGATGGCCTGGTTGAACTTGGACTCGATCTCGCCCAGCAGCCAGTCGAAGGCCTCCCCGCTGAGCCGGAACTCCTCCACCATGCGGCGGCTGCAGAGCGTGGAGCGCAGGTGGATGTTGAAGAGCAGCGTCGCGTTCTCCTGCGCCTGCCGGCTCAGCGGGTCCTCCCCGTTGACGATCACCAGCTTGCGGCTCAGCTCCTTCACCCCTGAGGGGACAGCATGGTCACAGGGGGGTCCCAAGGATGGCCAGAACCTTCCAGAGCATCTGGAACCCATCGCAGCTTCCTGAGGGAACTCCAGAACCTTCCCGAGGGACTCAAGAAACTCCAGAACCTTCCTGAGGGACTCAAGGATCTCCAGAACCTTCCAGAGCATCTCCAAACCAATCACAGCTTCCTGAGGGACTCAAGAACCTCCAGAACCTTCCAGAACATCTCCAAACCCATCACAGCTTTCTGAGGGACTCAAGGACCTCTAGAACCTTCCTGAGGGATTCAAGGACCTCCAGAACCTTCCTGAGAGACCCCAAACCTGTCACAACTTCTTGAGGGATTCAAGGATCTCTGGAGCCTTCCAGAACATCTCCAAACCCATCACAGCTTCCTGAGGGACTCAAGGACCTCCAGAACCTTCCTGAGAGACCCCAAACCTGTCACAACTTCTTGAGGGATTCAAGGATCTCTGGAGCCTTCCAGAACATCTCCAAACCCATCACAGCTTCCTGAGGGAACTCCAGAACCTTCCTGAGGGACTCCAGAACCTCCAGAACCTTCCCGAAGGACTCAAGAAACTCCAGAACCTTCCAGAACATCTCCAAACCCATCACAGCTTCCTGAGGGACTCAAGGAACTCCAGAACCTTCCTGAGGGACTCAAGGATCTCCAGAACCTTCCAGAGCATCTCCAAACCAATCACAGCTTCCTGAGGGACTCAAGGATCTCCAGAACATTCCTGAGGGACCCCAGAGCCATGCTCCACTCACCCTCCACCACCTTGACCGGGTGCAGGTCCGAGGGCAGCCGGGAGTTGATGTGGAAGATCTTCTGCGCGTTCCAGATCATGCGGAGCAGGTTACAGGGGAGCACCACCTGGGGGGAGAGGAACCCCAAAAAAGGGGGTCAGAACCCCAAAATGGGGGAGAGGAACCCCAAAAACGAGGGTTAGAACCCAAAAATGGGGGAGAAGAACCCCAAAAATAGGGAGTTAAGAGCCCAAAAATGGAGCATCTTGGTATTTTGGGGTGTCCTGGTTGGATTTCGAGGAGGTTTTGGGATGTCCTGGTTGGAATTTGGGTTTTGGGTCATTCCAGTTGGATTTTGGGGTATCTCTGGGATTTTGGGGTATCTCGGTTGGATTTTGAGGTATCTCCGTAGGGTTTTGGGATGTTTCAGGTGTTTTTGGGGTGGATTTTGGTGTCACCTTGCTGTCCCCGGTGGGGAAGATGACCCTGAGCACCTCCATGCACCCCAAAAAGAGGAATCTGGGATGCTCTGGGTGGATTTTGGGTATCTCGGTTGGGTTCTGGGATATCTCTGAGAGGTTTTGGGGTATCTTGGTGGGATTTTGAGGTATCTCAGATGAGTTTTGGGGTATCTCAGTTGGGTTTTGGGGTATCTCGGTTGGGTTTTGGGGTATTTCAGATGGGTTTTGGGGTGTCCCAGGTGTTTTTGGGGGGGATTTTGGGGTCACCTTGCTGTCCCCGGCGGGGAAGATGACCCTGAGCACCTCCAGGCCCCCCAAAAAGAGGAATCTGGGATGCTCTGGGTGGAGTTTGGGGATCTCGGTTGGGTTCTGGGATATCTCTGAGAGGTTTTGGGGGATCTTGGTGGGATTTTGAGGTATCTCAGATGAGTTTTGGGGTATCTCAGTTGGGTTTTGGGGTATCTCGGTTGGGTTTTGGGGTATTTCAGATGGGTTTTGGGGTGTCCCAGGTGTTTTTGGGGGGGATTTTGGGGTCACCTTGCTGTCCCCGGCGGGGAAGATGACCCTGAGCACCTCCAGGCCCCCCAAAAAGAGGAATCTGGGATGCTCTGGGTGGAGTTTGGGGATCTCGGTTGGGTTCTGGGATATCTCTGAGAGGTTTTGGGGGATCTTGGTGGGATTTTGAGGTATCTCAGATGAGTTTTGGGGTATCTCAGTTGGGTTTTGGGGTATCTCGGTTGGGTTTTGGGGTATTTCAGATGGGTTTTGGGGTGTCCCAGGTGTTTTTGGGGGGGATTTTGGGGTCACCTTGCTGTCCCCGGCGGGGAAGATGACCCTGAGCACCTCCAGGCCCCCCAAAAAGAGGAATCTGGGATGCTCTGGGTGGAGTTTGGGGATCTCGGTTGGGTTCTGGGATATCTCTGAGAGGTTTTGGGGGATCTTGGTGGGATTTTGAGGTATCTCAGATGAGTTTTGGGGTATCTCAGTTGGGTTTTGGGGTATCTCGGTTGGGTTTTGGGGTATTTCAGATGGGTTTTGGGGTGTCCCAGGTGTTTTTGGGGGGGATTTTGGGGTCACCTTGCTGTCCCCGGCGGGGAAGATGACCCTGAGCACCTCCAGGCCCCCCAAAAAGAGGAATCTGGGATGCTCTGGGTGGAGTTTGGGGATCTCGGTTGGGTTCTGGGATATCTCTGAGAGGTTTTGGGGGATCTTGGTGGGATTTTGAGGTATCTCAGATGAGTTTTGGGGTATCTCAGTTGGGTTTTGGGGTATCTCGGTTGGGTTTTGGGGTATTTCAGATGGGTTTTGGGGTGTCCCAGGTGTTTTTGGGGTGGATTTTGGTGTCACCTTGCTGTCCCCGGTGGGGAAGATGACCCTGAGCACCTCCATGCACCCCAAAAAGAGGAATCTGGGATGCTCTGGGTGGATTTTGGGTATCTCGGTTGGGTTCTGGGATATCTCTGAGAGGTTTTGGGGTATCTTGGTGGGATTTTGAGGCATCTCAGATGGGTTTTGGGATATCTCGGATGGGTTTTGGGCTGTCCCAGGTGTTTTTAGGTGGGTTTTGGGGTGTCCCAGGTGTTTTTGGGTGGATTTTAGTGTCACCTTGCTGTCCCCGGTGGGGAAGATGACCCTGAGCACTTCCCTGTCCTCGCGCATGCGGTCGAACTCGCGCTCCAGCTCGTTCTGGATGTGGGCGTTGGACAGGATGTCCTTGACCAGCTCCTCCTGCAGCGTCCGCCGCAGCGCCCGCTCGTTGGTGTAGTCAAACTTGAACCTGCGGGGACACGGGGACACCTCAGGGACAGCCAAGGGACACTGAAGTGTCACCCACGTCAGGCTGGAGAAGCTTGGGGACACCAAAAAAGCTGGTCCCTGTTGGGTAGGAGAAGGTTGGGGACACCAAAACGTGACCAAAGTTTGGGAGGAGAAAGTTGGGGACACCAGTGTGGGTCCCAGTTTGGGGTGGAGCAGCTTGGGGACACCAAAACATGACCAGAATTTGGGAAGAGGAGGTTGGGGACAGTCAAGTGCCATCCAGCTTGGGAAGAAGGAGGTTGTGGACAACCAAGTGTCAACCAGATTGGGGAGGAGCCACTTGGAAGACCCCAAAATGTCCCCAACTTCTGGATGAGCCACTTGGGGACCTCAAGATGGGTCTGAAACCTTGGAAGGAGCCACCTGAAGACCCCAAGAGGTCCCTAATTCCCATTTGAAGACCTCAAGATGTCCCCAACTCCTATTTGAAGACCCCAAGATGTCCCCAACTCCCATTTGAAGACCCCAAGATGTCCCCAATCCCATTTGAAGACCCCAAGCTGTCCCCAACTCCTTTGAATACCCCAAGATGTCCCCAACTCCCATTTGAAGACCCGAAGATGTCCCCAACTCCTTTGAAGACCCCAAGACGTCCCCAACTCCCAGAATAAGCCCCTCAATGACGCCAACAGGGCCACTGACCCCACCCATGACCACGCCCTGCCCCGGGCCGTGTCCCCCCTGGCCCTCACTTCTTCTCGAAGGCCTTGTTGGAGGGTTTGAGGGTGGCCAGGTTCTGGAACTCGACGCTCTCTCCGGCCAGCCCGTCCTCGCCGTAGCGCAGCTGCACCACCTGGTTGATGGAGTTCCTGACGGTGGCGTCGTACTTGACCATCACCGACTCCATGGACTTGATCAGCCGCCGCTGGATGTACCCTGAGGGGTGGGGAGGGGTCAGCTGGCACCTGGGGAGGGTTGGGGGGACTCCAGGAGGCACCTGGAGAGGGTTTGAGGATCCTGGATGTCCCCAGGAGGCATCTGGGGAGGGTTTGGGGATTCTGGAGGAGCCTGGGATGGGTCTGGGGATCCTGGAGGCATCTGGAGAGGGCTTGGGGTCTCCAGGAGGCATCTGGGATGAGTTTGGGGATCCTGGATGCATCTGGGGAGGGTTTGGGATCACCAGGAGGCATCTGGGGAGGGTTTGGTATCCTGGAGGCATCTGCAGAGGGTTTGGGTATCCTGGAGGTCCCCAGGAGGCATTTGGGGAGAGTCTGGGGTCTCCAGGAGACATCTGGGGAGGGTTTGGGGTCTCCAGGAGGCATTTGGGGAGGGTTTAGGATCACCAGGAGGCATCTGGGGAGGATTTGAGGATCCTGGAGATCCCCAGGAGGCATCTGGGGAGGATTTGGGGTCTCCAGTAGGTATCTGGGGAGGGTTTGGGGCCCTCAGGGTTTCCATACTGGAATTTTGGGGTGCTGGAGGTCCCTTGGGTGGAATTTTGGACTCCTGAAAGCCCCACGGTGACGTTCCGGGGACACTGACCGGTCTCGGCCGTCTTCACGGCCGTGTCGATGAGGCCCTCGCGGCCGCCCATGGCGTGGAAGAAGAACTCGGTGGGCGTGAGGCCGGCCAGGTAGGAGTTCTCCACGAAGCCGCGGCTCTCGGGGCCGTAGTCGTCCTTGATGAAGTGCGGCAGCGTCCGGTGCTTGAAGCCGAACGGGATCCGCTTGCCCTCCACGTTCTGCTGCCCCACCACCGCGATCACCTGAGGGGACACCGGGCGGGGACGTTGGGGACATCTCCTGAAATCAGCTCCGAAGCTCAAGAAAATCAAAAAAGCTCCATGGAACTCCACAGGAACCACTCAAAAGCTCCTGAGATCCTGCAGGAACTGCCCCAAGCCTCCTCAGATCCTCCAAGAACCAGCCCAAACCTCCTGAGATCCTGCAGGAACTGCCCCAAACTTCCTGAGATCCTCCAAGAACCAGCCCAAAGCTCCTGAGATCCTGCAGGAACTGCCCCAAACTTCCTGAGATCATCCAGGAACCGCCCCAAACCTCCTGTAGAATCTCCAGGAACTGTCCCAAACCCTCTGAGATCATCCAGCAACCACCTAAACCTCATGAGATCCTCCAGGAACTGCCCCAAACCTCCTCAGATCCTCCAGGAACCACCCCAAACCCCCTGAGATCCTCAAGAAACCGCCCCAAACCTCCTGAGATCCTCTAGGAACTGCCCCAAACCTCCTGCCAGAATCCTCCAGGAACTGCCCCAAACCCTCTGAGATCATCCAGGAACCACCCCAAACCTCCTGAGATCCTCCAGGAACTGCCCCAAACCTGTAGAATCCTCCAGGAACTGCCCCAGACCTCCTGAGATCCTCTAGGAACTGCCCCAAATCTTCTGAGATCTTCCAGGAACTGCCCCAAACCCTCTGAGATCATCCAGGAACCACCTAAACCTCCTGAGATCCTCCAAGAACCATCCCAAACCTCCTGAGATCCTGCAGGAACTGCCCCAAACCCCCTGAGATCCTCCAAGAACCACTCCAAACCCCACACAGAGGCCCCCCCCAAGACCTTCTGGAACGCCCCAAACCTGGGAGATGTTGATCTTGGAGCCCTTGGCCCCCGAGACCACCATGGATTTGAAGTTGTTGTACTCGGACAGGGATTTCTGGGCAGAGGAGCCGGTCTTGTCACGGGCGTCGTTGAGGATCCTGTTCACCTGGTTCTCAAAGGTCTGGCGCAAGGTGTTGCCCGGGGTGGGCTCCAGCTCGTTGTTGTGGGCCTTCTCGATCACCTGGAGACCCCAAAAACCACCCCAAAAGGGTCAGTGGGGAGTCCCGAAACTCCCTGATGGCCAAAACCACCTGAGAACCTCAAAAAACCCCAAAAAACTCCACAGGAACCAACCAGAACACCCGAGATCCTCCACAAACCCTGTATGGCGCACACCAAGACCTTCTGAAAGCTCCCAAACCTGGAAGATGTTGGTCTTGGACCTCCTGGTGCCCAAAACCATCTCAAGAACCTCAAAAAAATCCCAAAAACTTCACAGGAACCTCCAGGAACCCCCTGAGATCCTGCCAAACCACCTGAGAACCTCAAAAAACCCCAAAAAACTCCACAGGAACCAACCAAAACCCTTTGAAATCCTCCAGAAACCACCACAAACCCTGTATGGCGCACACCAAGACCTTCTGAAAGCTCCCAAACCTGGAAGATGTTGGTCTTGGACCTCCTGGTGCCCAAAACCATCTCAAGAACCTCAAAAAAATCCCAAAAACTTCACAGGAACCTCCAGGAACCCCCTGAGATCCTCCAGGAACTGCCTCAAACCTCCTGAGATCCTCCAGGAACCACCCCAAACCCCCTGAGATCCCCCAGGAACTGCCTCAAACCTCCTGAGATCCTCCAGGAACCACCCCAAACCCCTGAGGAATTCCCCAAATTCCCAGGAAACCCCCCCAAATCCCACCTCGATGACATCCTGCTTGGCCTTCTTGATGGTGTTCTGGATGTCCTGGTAGGTCTTGGCGTCGGCGATGGAGTCCCCGATGCCGATGGTGTGACCTGGGGGGACACTTGGGGTTCAGGGGGATCCCCCCAAACTTGGGGTCAAATCCAACCCCTCACCCCAAAAAACCAACCCTGGGGCAGGTTCTGGACAGGCTGTGGGACAAAGGGAGGACATGAGGACAATGAGGTCCTTTAGGGACAAAAATGGGGTTGGGACCATCCCCCAAAATTCCTGAGTCCTCCTTGTCCCCAAAAAAGGGGTCCAAGAGCCCCAGATTGGCGTCGGCGATGGAGTCCCCGATGCCGATGGTGTGACCTGGGGGGACACTTGGGGTTCAGGGGGATCCCCCCAAACTTGGGGTCAAATCCAACCCCTCACCCCAAAAAACCAACCCTGGGGCAGGTTCTGGACAGGCTGTGGGACAAAGGGAGGACATGAGGACAATGAGGTCCTTTAGGGACAAAAATGGGGTTGGGACCATCCCCCAAAATTCCCGAGTCCTCCTTGTCCCCAAAAAAAGGGGAACCACCAGGACCTCAAGAAAGGGGTCCAAGAGCCCCAGGGCTCCACCAAGATGGGATCTGAGAAAGTCCCTGGGTGACCAAACCCCCATTAGATGCCACCAAGAGGGTTCCCAGTCCCCCAGGAGCCCCCAGGACCGCTCCAAGAACCACCAGGACCTCAAGAAAGGAGTCCAAGAGCCCCAGGGCTCCACCAAGATGGGATCTGAGAAAGTCCCTGGGTGACCAAACCCCCATTAGATGCCACCAAGAAGGTTCCCAGTCCCTCCAGTTCCCAAAATAGGGGTCCAAGAACCACCAGAACCTTAAAAATGGGGTCCAAGAGCTCCAGGGCTCCACCAAGATGGGATCTGAGAAGGTCCCTGGGTGACCAAACCCCCATTAGATGCCACCAAGAGGGTTCCCAGTCCCCCCAGTTCCCAAAATAGGGGTCCAAGAACCACCAGGACCTCAAGAAAGGAGTCCAAGAGCTCCAGGGCTCCACCAAGATGGGATCTGAGAAAGTCCCTGGGTGACCAAACCCCCATTAGATGCCACCAAGAAGGTTCCCAGTCCCTCCAGTTCCCAAAATAGGGGTCCAAGAACCACCAGGACCTCAAGAAAGGAGTCCAAGAGCCCCAGGGCTCCACCAAGATGGGATCTGAGAAAGTCCCTGGGTGACCAAACCCCCATTAGATGCCACCAAGAGGGTTCCCAGCCCCCCAGGAGCCCCCAGGACCGCGCTGACCCTCGATGAGCAGCCAGTTGTTGATGACAGTCTGGATGTTGCTGTAGAAGAGCCGCGTGGTGTCGTGGCCCATCTCCAGGTAGGAGATGTGCACCAGGGACCCGGCCGACGTCCCCAGGGACTTCTTGCACAGGATGCCCATGATGAGCTCTCCGTTCTCCACGATCACCTGGGGACACCCAAAGAACGTGGTGAGGACATCAAAGATCCAAAAAAACCCCAAAACCCACCTGGAGCACCCCAAAAACAACCCCAGATCACCTCAAGTCTACAAAGCTCTCCCAGATCAGAGCAAGTCCCACCAAAGCCCCCTGAGAAACCACCAAAACGCCTCAAACCACCCCAAACTCCCTCAGATCCCACCAAAACCCTATGAAACCACCCCAAAGCCCTCTCAGATCCCACCAAAACCCCCTCAAACCACTCCAAAGCTCCCTCAGATCCTACCAAAACCCTATGAAACCACCCCAAAGCCCTCTCAGATCCCACCAAAACCCCCTCAGACCACACCAAACTCCCTCAGATCCCACCAAAACCCCATCAAACCACCCCAAAGCTCCCTCAGATCCCACCAAAACCCTATGAAACCACCCCAAAGCCCTCTCAGATCCCACCAAAGCCCCCTCAGATCACCTTTCTGCCCCACCAAGCCTCCCTAGACCTCCTCAGGTGTCCCCACCTTGGTGTCCCCGGGGGAGATGTGCTTGTAGGGGCCGCTGTCCTCGTCGTCGGGGTGGGTGCTGTGGGTGCGGATGCAGTTGATGTGGCCAGGGATGATCAGGGAGAAGATTTGCTTCCCTGTCCAGAGCGGCCGCGGCTTCAGGATGGCTGGCTGGGGCACCTTGCCATCCCACGTGGACAGGAACATCAGCAGGTTCATCACCTCGCCCTGAGGGACACCCCAAAACTGTCACTAATCAAAGAAAAACCCACAGAGAACCCAAAATACCGCAAAGATGTCCCAACTCCCCCCAAAATCCCTGTCCCACGTGGACAGGAACATCAGCAGGTTCATCACCACACCCTGAGGGACACCCCAAAAACACCCCAAAGATGTCATCAATCACGAAAACCCCACAGAGATCCCAAAACTTCCTGAAAATGTCCTAAAAGTCCCCAAAATCCTCCCAAATGAGACCATCTCAAGGAAGATGTCCCTCTTGGTGAGTCTGTGCATGGCCATCAGTGTGTCCCACCTCAAACACCTGCCCTAAAACCCCTCAAATCACCCCAAAACCACCCTAAACCAACTCTAAATCACCTCAAACCAACCCCAAAACCCCCAGAACACCCCAAAATGACCCCAAACAGACCCTCTTGAGGAAGACGTCCCTCTTGGTGAACTTGTGCCCACCTCAGACACCTGCCCTAAAACCCCTCAAATCACCCCAAAACCACCCTAAACCAACCCTAAACCACCTCAAACCAACCCCAAAACCCCCAGAACACCCCAAAATGACCCCAAACAGACCCTCTCGAGGAAGACGTCCGTCTTGGTGAACTTGAGCACACCTCAAACACCTGCCCTAAACCCCTCAAATCACCTCAAAACGACCCTAAACCAACCCTAAACCACCTCAAACCAACCCCAAAACCCCCCAAATGACCCCAAAACGGCCCCTTCTCCAGGAAGATGTTCCTCTTGGTCAACTTGCACACGGTCATCAGCGTGTCCAACGCAACACCACCAGAAACCACCCCAAAACCACGATAAATCACCCCAAAACCACCAGAGATGACCTAAAATTAACACCAGATAATTTCAAATCAACCTAAACACCCCCAAAATGACCCCAAAACGGACCCTCTCGAGGAAGACGTCCCTCTTGGTGAACTTGCGCATGGCTGTCAGCGTGTCCCACCTCAAACACCTGCCCTAAAACCCCTCAAATCACCCCAAAACCACCCTAAACCAACTCTAAATCACCTCAAACCAACCCCAAAACCCCCAGAACACCCCAAAATGACCCCAAACAGACCCTCTTGAGGAAGACGTCCCTCTTGGTGAACTTGTGCCCACCTCAGACACCTGCCCTAAAACCCCTCAAATCACCCCAAAACCACCCTAAACCAACCCTAAATCACCTCAAACCAACCCCAAAACCCCCAAAACACCCCGAGATGACCCCAAAACGGACCCTCTCGAGGAAGACGTCCCTCTTGGTGAACTTGCGCATGGCCATCAGGGTGTCCCACCTCAAACACCTGCTCTAAAACCCCTCAAATCACCCCAAAACCACCCTAAACCAACTCTAAATCACCTCAAACTAACCCCAAAGCCCCAAAACGACCCCAAAACGACCCCAAAACGGACCCTCTCGAGGAAGACATCCCTCTTGGTGAACTTGCACACGGCCATCAGCACGTCCTAAATTAAATCCTCTAAACCCGGTATCACCCTAAAACCATTTCCTAGCCTCAAAATCACACCAAAACCCTCAAAAATCACCCTAAAAACACTCCAAAACCCCCAAAACGACCCCAAAACGGACCCTCTCGAGGAAGATGTCCCTCTTGGTGAACTTGAGCACACCTCAAACACCTGCCCTAAAACCCCTCAAATCACCCCAAAACCACCCTAAACCAACCCTAAATCACCTCAAACTAACCCCAAAGCCCCAAAACGACCCCAAAACGACCCCAAAACGGACCCTCTCGAGGAAGACATCCCTCTTGGTGAACTTGCACACGGCCATCAGCACGTCCTAAATTAAATCCTCTAAACCCGGTATCACCCTAAAACCATTTCCTAGCCTCAAAATCACACCAAAACCCTCAAAAATCACCCTAAAAACACTCCAAAACCCCCAAAACGACCCCAAAACGGACCCTCTCGAGGAAGATGTCCCTCTTGGTGAACTTGAGCACACCTCAAACACCTGCCCTAAAACCCCTCAAATCACCCCAAAACCACCCTAAACCAACCCTAAATCACCTCAAACTAACCCCAAAGCCCCAAAACGACCCCAAAACGACCCCAAAACGGACCCTCTCGAGGAAGACATCCCTCTTGGTGAACTTGCACACGGCCATCAGCACGTCCTAAATTAAATCCTCTAAACCCGGTATCACCCTAAAACCATTTCCTAGCCTCAAAATCACACCAAAACCCTCAAAAATCACCCTAAAAACACTCCAAAACCCCCAAAACGACCCCAAAACGGACCCTCTCGAGGAAGATGTCCCTCTTGGTGAACTTGAGCACACCTCAAACACCTGCCCTAAAACCCCTCAAATCACCCCAAAACCACCCTAAACCAACCCTAAATCACCTCAAACTAACCCCAAAGCCCCAAAACGACCCCAAAACGACCCCAAAACGGACCCTCTCGAGGAAGACATCCCTCTTGGTGAACTTGCACACGGCCATCAGCACGTCCTAAATTAAATCCTCTAAACCCGGTATCACCCTAAAACCATTTCCTAGCCTCAAAATCACACCAAAACCCTCAAAAATCACCCTAAAAACACTCCAAAACCCCCAAAACGACCCCAAAACGGACCCTCTCGAGGAAGATGTCCCTCTTGGTGAACTTGAGCACACCTCAAACACCTGCCCTAAAACCCCTCAAATCACCCCAAAACCACCCTAAACCAACCCTAAATCACCTCAAACTAACCCCAAAGCCCCAAAACGACCCCAAAACGACCCCAAAACGGACCCTCTCGAGGAAGACATCCCTCTTGGTGAACTTGCACACGGCCATCAGCACGTCCTAAATTAAATCCTCTAAACCCGGTATCACCCTAAAACCATTTCCTAGCCTCAAAATCACACCAAAACCCTCAAAAATCACCCTAAAAACACTCCAAAACCCCCAAAACGACCCCAAAACGGACCCTCTCGAGGAAGATGTCCCTCTTGGTGAACTTGAGCACACCTCAAACACCTGCCCTAAAACCCCTCAAATCACCCCAAAACCACCCTAAACCAACCCTAAATCACCTCAAACTAACCCCAAAGCCCCAAAACGACCCCAAAACGACCCCAAAACGGACCCTCTCGAGGAAGACATCCCTCTTGGTGAACTTGCACACGGCCATCAGCACGTCCTAAATTAAATCCTCTAAACCCGGTATCACCCTAAAACCATTTCCTAGCCTCAAAATCACACCAAAACCCTCAAAAATCACCCTAAAAACACTCCAAAACCCCCAAAACGACCCCAAAACGGACCCTCTCGAGGAAGATGTCCCTCTTGGTGAACTTGAGCACACCTCAAACACCTGCCCTAAAACCCCTCAAATCACCCCAAAACCACCCTAAACCAACCCTAAATCACCTCAAACTAACCCCAAAGCCCCAAAACGACCCCAAAACGACCCCAAAACGGACCCTCTCGAGGAAGACATCCCTCTTGGTGAACTTGCACACGGCCATCAGCACGTCCTAAATTAAATCCTCTAAACCCGGTATCACCCTAAAACCATTTCCTAGCCTCAAAATCACACCAAAACCCTCAAAAATCACCCTAAAAACACTCCAAAACCCCCAAAACGACCCCAAAACGGACCCTCTCGAGGAAGATGTCCCTCTTGGTGAACTTGAGCACACCTCAAACACCTGCCCTAAAACCCCTCAAATCACCCCAAAACCCCCCTAAACCAACTCTAAATCACCTCAAACCAACCCCAAAACCCCCAAAACCCCCCGAAATGACCCCAAAACGGACCCTCTCGAGGAAGACGTCCCTCTTGGTGAACTTGCGCACAGCCGTCAGCATGTCCCACCTCAAACACCTGCCCTAAAACCCCTCAAATCACCCCAAAACCACCCTAAACCAACCCTAAATCACCTCAAACTAACCCCAAACCCCCAAAACACCCCGAGATGACCCCAAAACGGACCCTCTCGAGGAAGACGTCCCTCTTGGTGAACTTGCGCATGGCCATCAGGGTGTCCCACCTCAAACACCTGCTCTAAAACCCCTCAAATCACCCCAAAACCACCCTAAACCAACTCTAAATCACCTCAAACTAACCCCAAAGCCCCAAAACGACCCCAAAATGACCCCAAAACGGACCCTCTCGAGGAAGACGTCCCTCTTGGTGAACTTGCGCATGGCCATCAGGGTGTCCCACCTCAAACACCTGCTCTAAAACCCCTCAAATCACCCCAAAACCCCCCTAAACCAACCCTAAATCACCTCAAACTAACCCCAAAGCCCCAAAACGACCCCAAAACGACCCCAAAACGGACCCTCTCGAGGAAGACATCCCTCTTGGTGAACTTGCACACGGCCATCAGCACGTCCTAAATTAAATCCTCTAAACCCGGTATCACCCTAAAACCATTTCCTAGCCTCAAAATCACACCAAAACCCTCAAAAATCACCCTAAAAACACTCCAAAACCCCCAAAACGACCCCAAAACGGACCCTCTCGAGGAAGACGTCCCTCTTGGTGAACTTGCGCACGGCCGTCAGCGTGTCCTGCACGATGCCCATGACGGGCCGGTTGCTCTGGGGGGTGACGATCATCCGGGGCACCATGGCCAGCTCCTGGATCTCCGCCCGCGTCTCCAGCGACTGCGGCAGGTGCAGGTTCATCTCGTCGCCGTCAAAGTCGGCGTTGTAGGGCGTGGTGACACTGCGGGGACATCGGGGACATTGTGGGGACACTGGGACATTGGGGACATTGTGGGGACACTGGGACATTGGGGACATTGTGCAGACATGGGGCAGGTTCATCTCGTCGCCGTCAAAGTCGGCGTTGTAGGGCGTGGTGACACTGCGGGGACATTGGGGACATTGTGGGGACACTGGGACATTGGGGACACCGAGACATGTGGGACATTGGGGACATTGTGGGGACACTGGGACATCTGGGACATTGTGCAGACATGGGGCAGGTTCATTTCATCACCATCAAAGTCAGCATTGTAGGGTTTGGTGACACTGTGGGGACATTGGGGACACTGGGGCATTGGGGACACTGAGACATCTGGGACACTGGGGACACTAAGACATCTGGGACATTGTGGGGACACTGGGACATTGGGGACATTGTGCAGACATGGGACAGGGTCATTTCATCACCATCAAAGTCGGCGTCATAGGGCGTGGTGACACTGCGGGGACATCGAGGGGACATCGGGAACACACCAGGGACACGTTCATCTCATCACAGAAGGTGGACCGGGGCAGGATTTGGGGTGATTTTGGGGTGATTTTGGGGTTTTTGGGGTTTTTGGGGTTTTTTACCTCAGATTCAGACGGAAGGTGGACCAGGGCAGGATCCTGACCCTGTGGCCCATCATGGACATCTTGTGCAGGGTGGGCTGCCGGTTGAAGATGACGATGTCCCCGTCGCACATGTGACGCTCCACCTGTCCCCAAACCCCCCCAAAAGTCAGGGGGACACCCCAAAAATGGGGGACACCCCAAAAACGGCATCTTTCCCCCAAAAATGGTGGGGTCAGAGTGAGGAGAATGAGAGGTTTGGGGTTAAATTCGCTTCCTGGTGGTGCTGAAGGCCAAAATTGAGGATTGAACCCCAAATTTCAGAGATTTGAACCCAAAATTATGGATTGATCCCCAAATCCAGAATTGGGAACCCCAAAATCAGGGATTGAGCCCCAAATCCTGAGCTCTGAACCCCAAAATCAGGATTTGAACCCCAAATCCAGAGCTCTGAACCCCAAAATCAGGATTTGAACCCCAAATCCAGAGCTCTGAACCCCAAAATCAGGGACTGATCCCAAAATTCCAGAGCTCTGAACCCCAAAATCAGGGACTGATCCCAAAACCCAAGGCTCTGAACCCCAAAATCAGGGACTGACCCCAAACCCAGAGATCTGAACCCCAAAATCAGGGACTGATTCCAAAATTCCAGAGCTCTGAACCCCAAAATCAGGGACTGATCCCAAAATTCCAGAGCTCTGAACCCCAAAATCAGGGACTGACCCCAAACCCAGAGCTCTGAACCCCAAAATCAGGGACTGATTCCAAAATTCCAGAGCTCTGAACCCCAAAATCAGGGACTGATCCCAAAATTCCAGAGCTCTGAACCCCAAAATCAGGGACTGATCCCAAAATTCCAGAGCTCTGAACCCCAAAATCAGGAATTGATCCCCAAATCCAGAGCTCTGAACCCCAAAATCAGGGACTGATCCCAAAATTCCAGAGCTCTGAACCCCAAAATCAGGGACTGACCCCAAACCCAGAGCTCTGAACCCCAAAACCAACAATCACCCCCCGCAGCTGTGGGCTCCACACCCAGTTTTTGGCGTCCCCCCGATTTTTGGGATGCCGCTGTGGATTCTGGGGTCCCTCCCCGGATCTGGGGGTTTTGGGGTGCTGACCTTGTAGCCGATCTGCAGGTGGAGGTCGCTGGGTTTGGGGTGGAAGCGGAGGTCGATCCTGTCCCCGTTGTCCCTGATGATGTACTTGGCCCCCGGGTACTGACTGTTCCCCCTGCGCACCAGCTCCTGCAGCCTGAGGGGGTTTTGGGGTCAATTTCGGGGATTTTGGGGCTCTGGGAGTCACCTCACAGCTCTCAGAGTCACCTTGAGGAGGATCAGTGGGGTTTAAAGGGTGTTTGGGGTGGTTTTGGGTTATTGGGATTTGCTCTAAATTACCAAAGGTCATGTTGGCAGTGATGGACCAGGGAACATCAGCACTAAACCCCCCAAACTCCCCCTAAATCACCCCAAACCTCTAAAAATCAAACCCCCCTGTGACCCCTGCTGTACCCGGGGCAGGCCGGGCAGCTCGTTGTCCACCATGGTGGCCACGTGGAACTGCAGCAGCTTGACGTCCTCGGCGATGACGTGCGCGGCCGCCCCGTTCTGCTCGTTGCGCCGCAGCTGGTTGTTGATCTTGACGATGTCGGCCAGTTTGTGGGTCAGGTCATCCTGGGGACACCCCAAAATTAGTGGGGTGACCCCAACGTTTATTAGTGGGGGGGTGGTATTGATAGAGGGAGGTGAGAAAGCCCAAAATGACATGGGAAAGGTGCAGGGTGGATTTAGGGTGGGAGAATAATGGGGAGACCCCAAAGAGTCTTGGGGGTGACCCCAAAAGGGGATTGGGGACCCTAAGAAGGCATCAGAGACCGCAATACCCACCCTGGGACCCCCCAAAAGCTGCCCCAGTGCCCACCTGCTTGTGGACAGAGCCCTGCATGACCACAAACAGCGAGGGCACAGCGCCCCAAACACCCCCAAAACTACAGAAAATCTGGGGCTACTGGGGTGAAAAATGGGGCTACCGGGGTGGAAAACGGGGTTATTGGGGTGAAGAATGGAGTTATTGGAGTCAATAATGGGGCTACTGGGGTGAAAAATGGGGCTACCGGGGTGGAAAACGGGGTTATTGGGGTGAAGAATGGAGTTATTGGAGTCAATAATGGGGCTACTGGGGTGAAAAATGGGGCTACCGGGGTGGAAAATGGGGCTACTGGGGTTAAAAATGGGGTTATTGGGTTAAAAATGGGGCTACTGGGGTGAAAAATAGGGCTACTGGGTTGGAAAACGGGGTTATTGGGGTTAAAAATGGGGCTACTGGGGTGAAAAATAGGGCTACTGGGTTGGAAAACGGGGTTATTGGGGTTAAAAATGGGGCTACTGGGGTGAAAAATAGGGCTACTGGGTTGGAAAACGGGGTTATTGGGGTTAAAAATGGGGCTACTGGGGTGGAAAACAGGGTTATTGGGGTGAACAATGGGGCTACTGGGGTTAAAAATGGGGTTATTGGGTTAAAAATGGGGCTACTGGGGTGAAAAATGGGGTTATTGGGGTGAAAAATGGGGTTACTGGGGTGAAAAACGGGGTTATTGGAGTGAAGAATGGGGTTACTTGGGTCAAAAATGGGGTTACTGGGGTTAAAAGTGGGGTTACTTGGGTCAAAAATGGGGCTACTGGGGTCAAAAGTAGGAATCATTTGGACTAGAAACAGGGGCTGGTAGTGCCTGCAGCCACCATGGCCCTAAAATGGGGGGAAAAGGGGGGGAAAAGGGATTATTGGGGTGAAAAATGGGATCACTGGGGTTAAAAATGGGGTTATTGGGTTAAAAATGGGGTTACTGGGGTTAAAAATGGGGTTGCTTGAGTTAAAAATGGGGTTATTGGGGTCAAAAATGGGGTTACTGGGGTTAAAAGTGGGAATTATTTGGACTAGAAACAGGGGCTGGTAGCGCCCGCAGCCACCGTGGCCCTAAAATGGGGGAAAAAGGGGGGGAAACGGGGTTATTGGGGTGAAAAATGGGGTTACTGGGGTGAAAAATGGGGTTATTGGGGTTAAAAATGGGGTTACCGGGGTGAAGAATGGGGTTACTTGAGTTAAAAATGGGGTTACTGGGGTTAAAAATGGGGTTACTTGGATTAAAAATGGGGTTATTGGGGTGAAGAATGGGGTTATTGGGGTGAAGAATGGGGTTGAGTCAAAAATGGGGTTACTGGGGTTAAAAATGGGGCTATTGGGGTGAAGAATGGGGCTACTGGGGTGAAAAACAGGGTTACTGGGGTTAAAAATGGGGTTACTTGGATTAAAAATGGGGTTATTGGGGTCAAAAATGGGGCTACTGGGGTGAAAAACGGGGTTATTGGGGTGAAAAATGGGGCTACTGGGGTGAAAAACGGGGTTATTGGGGTGAAAAATGGGGCTACTGGGGTGAAAAACGGGGTTATTGGGGTGAAAAATGGGGCTACTGGGGTGAAAAACGGGGTTATTGGGGTGAAAAATGGGGCTACTGGGGTGAAAAACGGGGTTATTGGGGTGAAAAATGGGGCTACTGGGGTGAAAAACGGGGTTATTGGGGTGAAAAATGGGGCTACTGGGGTGAAAAACGGGGTTATTGGGGTGAAAAATGGGGCTACTGGGGTGAAAAACGGGGTTATTGGGGTGAAAAATGGGGCTACTGGGGTGAAAAATGGGGTTATTGGGGTCAAAAATGGGGCTACTGTTGTGGAAAACGGGGTTATTGGGGTGAAAAGTGGGGCTACCAGGGTGAAAAATGG
Organism: Onychostruthus taczanowskii; assembly: GCF_017590055.1. Lineage (NCBI taxonomy): Eukaryota > Metazoa > Chordata > Aves > Passeriformes > Passeridae > Onychostruthus > Onychostruthus taczanowskii. Next base: position 6,056 of record NW_024501683.1, on the reverse strand, counting down.
GGTTATTGGGGTCAAAAATGGGAATTATTGGGACTAGCAACAGGGGCTGGTAGCGCCCACAGCCGCCATGGCCCTAAAATTGGGGAAAATGGGGAGAAACGGGGTTATTGGGGGGAAAAATGGGGTTATTGGGGTGAAGAATGGGGCTACTGGGGTTAAAAATGGGGTTATGGGGGTCAAAAATGGGGCTACTGTTGTGGAAAACGGGGTTATTGGGGTGAAAAGTGGGGCTACCAGGGGGAAAAATGGGGTTATTTGGATCAAAATGGGGTTACAATGGGGTTATTTGGATCAAAATGGGGTCACTGAGGTGAAAAATGGGATTATTGGGGTCAAGAATGGGGTCACTGGGGTGAAAAATGGGATTATTGGGGTCAAAAATGGGAATTATTTGGACTAGGAACAAGAGCTGGTAGCGCCCACATCCGCCTTGGCCCTAAAATGGGGGAAAATGGCATTATTGGGGTGAAAAATGGGATTATTGGGATTAGCAACAGGGCCTGGAGCCGCCATGGCCCTAAAATTGGGGAAAACGGGGGGAAAATGGGGTTATTTGGGTTAAAAATAGGGTAAATGAGGTGAAAAATAGGATTATTGGGGTAAAAAATGGGGTTATTGGGGTCAAAAATGGGAATTACTTGGGTCAGCAACAGGAGCCGATACTGCCCACAGGCACTGTAGCCCTGGAGCGGGGAAAAATGGGGTTACTGAGGTTAAAAATAGGGTAAATGAGGTGAAAAATGGGGTTATTGGGGTCAAAAATGGGGTTATTGGGGTCAAAAATGGGAATTACTTGGGTCAGCAACAGGAGCCGATACTGCCCACAGCCACTGTAGCCCTGGAGCGGGGAAAATAGGGTTAAAAATGGCAGAAACGGGTGAAAAATGACATTATTTTGGTCAAAAATGGGATAAAAGGGGCGGAAAAGGGGAAAAAATGGGAATTATTTGGGTTAGCAACAGGAGCCGATACTGCCCACAGCCACTGTAGCCCTGGAGCGGGGGAAATGGGGTTAAAAATGGCAGAAACGGGTGAAAAATGACATTATTTTGGTCAAAAATGGGATAAAAGGGGCGGAAAAAAAGGGAATTATTTGGGTTAGCAACAGGGGCTGGCGCTGCCTGCAGCCACTGTGGCCTTGAAACGGGGAAAAGGAGAAAAAATGGGCCACAAACAGAAGTTTTGGGGCCACGAATGAGGATTTTGGGGCCACAAATGAGGATTTTGTGCCACAAACGGGGATTTTGGGGCCACCGGGGGAAAAGGAGAAAAAATGGGCCACAAACAGAAGTTTTGGGGCCACGAATGAGGATTTTGGGATCACAAATGAGGATTTTGGGGCCACCAAGGGGGATTTTGGGGTGCCCACCTTCTCCTTGGTGAGGTCCTCGTCGCCCTCGGGCTGCTCCACCCCAAACTTGTGGTCCATCTCCTCGCCCCCCTCGCAGATGTTCTTGCCTTTGCACAGGTCGTAGACGTGGGTCAGCCTCTTCTTGGGCTGCCCCTTGGACTTGCCCAGGATGTCCTTGATTTTGGGGTTGTTCTGCACAAAAAAACGCAGGTTTGGGGTCACAAAATGCCACTTTGGTGTCACAAAATGCCACTTTGGGGTCACAAAATGCCACTTTGGGGTCACAAAATGCCACTTTGGGGTCACGTTGTGGTTTTGGGGTCAGAAAAGGTGATTTTGAGCGTCTGGTGCTGTCCCATTGTGGTCCCTCAGCATCTCCAGAGCTTCCAGGACCACCCAGCAGGTGACAACTCTGTGTCCCCTGACTCTAGTTGTCCCCTCTTGATGTGTCCCTCAACTTTGTCATCTCCCCTTGGTGTCCCCCCAATTTTGTCACCTCTTCCCGGTGTCCCTCAACATTGTCACCTCTTCTTAGTGTCCCCCAAATTTTGTTACTTCTTCTTGGGTGTCCCCCACATTTGTCACCTCTTCTTGGTGTCCCTTAACTTTGTCACTTTTGGGTGTCCCCCAATTTTGTCACCTCTTCTTGGTATTCCCCAATTTTGTCACTTCTTGGTATCCCCATTTGTCACCTCTTCTTAGCGACCCCCCAATTTTGTCACCTCCTCTTGATGTCCCCCAACTTTATCACCTCTTCTTGGTGTCCCCCCTTTATGTCACCTCCCTTTGACCCCCAGCACCCCCAAAACGGTCCCAAAACCCCCAAAACCCACCACCACCCCCCATCCCCGACGTGTCCCCAAGGTGCCACCGCAGGGCCATTTCCAGCCCAAAACCGACCCCTCCCCCCCAAACTTTTGGGGTCCCTCAGGGTTTTTTGGGGTCTCACCGAGTCCACGAGCAGCTTGGAGCAGAAGAAGCAGACGCAGCGCAGGATTTTCATGGTTTTGCCCAAAAATCCCACGTGGAACACGGGCTTGGCCAGCTCGATGTGGCCAAAGTGGCCCGGACACTCCGTCATGTTCCCTGGGGACACCCCAAAATCACACTGGGGGACACCCCAAAATTGGATTGGGGGGGGTTGGGATAGAGGGGAACCCCCCCAGAATGGGGTTGTGGGGTGGGAGGGGAACAACCCTAAAAAAGGGGAGCACCCCAAAAACCGGGAAAGCCCAAAAAAAAAGGAAAACTCCAAGAAAGGGGGCACCATCCCCAAAAAAAGAGAAGGAAACCCCCAAAAATCCTGAGATGTCCCTCAAGAAATCCCATGGGTAGAGCAAAAGTGAAATTTGGGAAGGGGGGAATGATGGGAGCTCCCCAAAAAGGGGAACCCCACAAAAAAGAACACCCCAAAACCAAGAAATCCCCTTGAGAAAAAGAAGAATTTTAGGGGGTTCAGGGCCTTCTCCCTGTGAAGATTTGGGGGTTCAGGACCCTCTTTGTGAGGGACTTTTGAGGTTCAGGGGGGTCCCTATGAAGATTTGGGGCTTTGGGGTCCCTCCATGAGAATTTTTGGGGTTGAGGGCCCCTCCCAGGAGGATTTTGGGGTTCAGGGTTCCCTCCCAGGAGGATTTGGGGGTTCAGGGTCCCCTCCCAGGAGGATTTGGAACCCCACAAAAAAGAACACCCCAAAACCAAGAAATCCCCTTGAGAAAAAGAAGAATTTTAGGGGGTTCAGGGCCTTCTCCCTGTGAAGATTTGGGGGTCCAGGGCCCTTCATGTGAAGATCTGGGCATTCAGGACCCTCTTTTTGAGGAACTTTTGAGGTTCAGGGGGGTCCCTGTGAAGGTGGGACTTTGGGGTCCTCCCATGAGAATTTTTGGGGTTGAGGGCCCCTCCCAGGAGGATTTTGGGGTTCAGGACCCCCCTAACTCACCAGCACAGGTCTGGCAGCGCCCCGTCCTCTCGATGACACCCTGCCGGGGGTCCATGAGCCCCCCCAGTTTGGGGCGTCCCCCCTCGGTGGTTTCGGGGTACTTGATGCCCCCCTCAGTCACCGACATCCGTTTCTGGGGGGCAAAAGGGAAACTGAGGCACATGGGGACCCCCAAATGCATTCACGAGCTCCCCTCAAAAACCCAAAACGGGTGGGGGTACCCCAAGTGACCCCCTCGGGTGACAAGGAACACTTCAATCACCCCAAAATCCCTCCTGGGCTGTCTGAACAACTTCCAGGGACCCCAAAATCTCTCCAGAATTCCCCCAAAAACCTCCAGGCACCCCAAGTCTCCTTCACAGCAGCCTGAAGCTCTTCCAAGGCCCCCACAAAAAGCTCCAGAGACCCAGAGCCCCTCCAGGACACCCTAAAACCCCTCCAAGGCACCCCAATACTTTTCCCGAGGCCTCCTGGGCACCCCCAGGGACCCCAAAACTCATCCCGAGGCTCCCTGAGCCACTCCTAGGGACGCCAAAACGCTGCCAGGGGATTCTGAGCCACTCTCGGACACCCCAAAGCTCTTCCAGAGCCTCCCTGGGCAACCCAGCACCTTCCAGAACCTCGTTTGTGTCCCTGAGGACCCCCCAAATTTCCCTCCGGGCTCTCCCCTCTCCCCCATTCAGCCCCCCGGGCCTGTGGGGGGCGCTGTCCCCTCACGGGGCCTCTCCGCTCCCCGCTCTCGCTGCCCCGGCGCCATTTCCCGCCGCCGCTCGCCCTCAGCCGCCGGCCCCGCTCCCGCCGCGGGCCCCGCGGTTCCGTCCGCGCCGCCCCGGCCCCGGTACCATCTCATCGGGGCTGAGGATCCCGAACTGGACTCGTTTGATGGTGCGCAGCGGGCAGGCGCTGTCGCCCGAGGGCGGCCCGCCGTGCATGGCGCCGGTGGGGCCGCGGCCTCGCGCCGCTCCGACTGCTCGGAACCGACCCCTTCACGGAGGGGTTGAGAGAGCGGGGAGCTTTAACCCCACCGGGGAACCGGCGCCTCCCGGAGCCCTAGGCGCGGAGCCTCCCCCTTTCCTCTCCGGCCGCTCCGCGCTCAAGGCGCGACTGAGCGCTGTGAGGCATCGGCGCCACATTATATAGACTCGGCCCCCGCGCGCCGCCGGAGGGGGCGTGGCCGGAGCGTACCAAGCGCCTCACAGGAAAAAGGGGGGAGGCGCGGGAAAAAAGCGGAAGGAAGGAAAGGGAGACGCGAGTCCCGTCACGGTCCGTGAGGCGAGCGAGGAGCGGGGAAGGGGCAGGGAGTCAGCGGCTGCTCCGTGAAGCCCTCACGGGACGCGCCGTCGTTGGACCCCCAACTTCCAGCTCGGTGGGATCAGCTCATGAATAATTTATTTTAAAAGCGCCGCCCCCGCCGAGCCCGAGAACCGAGAGATCGCGGAGGCGGGGGAGGTTGACGAAGTGACCTCAGAAACTGGCGGAGATTGCCGGAGATTGCCGAAGTACTGCCGGAAGTGGGCGGAGATCGCCGAAGGGCCTCCGGAGAGTGACGGAAATGATCGAAGTTAACCGGCGGTGCCCGAACGTTGACGGAAAGAGACGGAACTGGCCGAAGCGTTGGCGGATGTTATCGAAAGATGCCGAAGCACGAGCGGAAGATGCCGGAAACTGCCGAATAGCCGACGAAAGATGCCGAAGCAAAGGCGGACGGTGCCGGAAATGGGCGAAGCACCGCTCCAGCCGCGGCCTGCGCAGCCTCGGCCTCGCCCGCCCGGCCCGGCCGCTCCCGGCGCTCCCGACCCGGCTGGGGCGGCTGGGAAAGGCCGAGGCTTTGGGGCCTGTTCCGGAGGGGTGCTGGGGAAGGGGCTGGGCGAGGCCCAGTGGGATTGGAAGAGAATTTTAGGAGCGGGAAAAGGAATTTGAGGGGGCAGGAGCGGTTGGGGGCGCAATTAAGGGCTTGAAGGTTGTTGGCAGAGCAGGAGGGGTGTGGGGTTGTAATTGGGGTAGGAAAGGGGAATTTGGAGAGGCAGGAGCGTTTGGGGGGCAATCGCAGACAAGGAGGGGGATTTAGGGGGGTTTGGGGTGTTTTGGGGCAGCAGTCGGGTTTGGGGGGACAATTGGAGCAGTAAAAGAATGTTTGAGGAGAGTTTTGGAGGGGCAGGAAGGAATAGGGGCCATAAAGGGAGGGGAAAAAGGAGAATTTTGGTGTTTGGAGGGCAGGGAGGGGTATCCAGGAGGAGCAGGAGGTTTTGGGGACAATTACAGCAAGAAAGGGGAATTTGGGGGGAGAACAGCAGAGAGGGGATTGGGGGGAAGGAAAATGGGGATTGTGGGGGGATTTGGGGGCAGAGAAGGAGAAATTTGGGGAGCAGGGGGGATTTTGGGGGTGTGACACAATGTGACAGCCCCACACGGCACAGTCGGACACAAAATGTGACAAATGTGACACAAAATGTGACACAAAATGTGACACAGTCTGAGATACAACCCAAAAGTACAAGCTGACACAGCGCCACACACCAGTTGGACACAAAATGTGACACAAAATGTGACAAATCTGACATAAAATGTGACAGTCTGAGGTACAACCCAAAAGTACAACCTGACACAGCCCCACACAACAGTCGGACACAAAATGTGACACAAAATGTGACAAATCTGATATAAAATGTGACTGTCTGAGGTACAACCCAAAAGCACAACCTGACACAGCCCCACACAACAGTTGGACACAAAATGTGACACAAATGTGACACAAAATGTGACAAATGT